>NC_060148.1:135158892-135463558 GCF_021461385.2 Schistocerca piceifrons | reverse complement strand
CTATGCTGTTTGTAGTAGCTTACCCACACTCCTATTTTTTTTTATTCATTATTAAACCTACTCCTGCATTACCCATATTTGATTTTGTATTTATAACCCTGTATTCACCTGAGCAAAAGTCTTGTTCCTCCTGCCACCGAACTTCACTAATTCCCACTATATCTAACTTTAACCTATCCATTTCCCTTTCTAAATTTTCTAACCTACCTGCTCGATTAAGGAATCTGACATTCCACGCTCCGATCCGTAGAACGCCAGTTTTCTTCCTGCTGATAACAATGTCCTCCTGAGTAGACCCCGCCCGTAGATCCGAATGGGGGACTATTTTACCTCTGGAATATTTTACCCAAGAGGACGCCATCGTCATTTAACCATACAGTAAAGCTGCATGCCCTCGGGAAAAGTTACAGCTGTAGATTCCCCTTGCTTTCAGCTGTTCGGTATACCAGCACAGCAAGGCCGTTTTGGTTACTGTTACAAGGCCATATCAGTCAATCATCCAGACTGTTGACCCTGCAACTACTGAGAAGGCTGCTGCCCCTGTTCAGGAACCACACGTTTGTCTGGCCTCTCAACAGATACCCCTCTGTTGTGGTTGCACCTAAAGTAGGGCCATCTGTATCACTGAGGCACGCAAGCCTCCCCACCAGCGGCAAGGTCCATGGTTCATGGAGGGGGACTGAATTGTATCGAATTTTATTTTATCCTGTCGGATTACAAGGTGTATACGTAATATAGCCTATGTCACAAAAGAAAACATTCATTATCATGTACTTCCTTACCTTTTTCCCTATGTTCTAACATCAATGATTACTAATAAGAATATACACAAATTTAATGTGGGAAGTACTCTTCAACACTGTGACATTTCTTTTCCACCAGTTAGTGTTTGAGGTCCTCTGGAGAGTTAGAGTCATGAACACTGTTACACCACATTCAGGGCAGACTTCTTTGGAGTTTAACACCTGAGTACTCAGGTCCTTTTTCGATCTCTGGCAGTTGGTGGGATAGCAACATTTTATCTCAATTAGGAACTCTTAGCATGTTGAAGCACTCTGGCTCACGTTTATAAGATTAATTGACCATGTGTTCGATGGATATGTACCTAGTATAACGTTTCATCGTGGGAAACGCACTCCATAGCATACAACCCCAGCAAAAAATGTCTAAAGAAACAGACTACCGCATAATAAACGTTAAACAAAGATTCGGTCTAGAGATAGAATTGCTAAATTAAAAACATTTTTGCCGAGAAGGCAATGCATGACGCTTTCAACGCCTACTGAAGAGGAACGTTAAGAGAGATCTCTCACAAAACCCAAAAAAATTTTGGTCATACATGTAAAACTTACTGTCCAACCACTCATACACGATAAAGAGGCTGAAATTGAGAGTAGCGAAATAAAAGAAGAAATATTTCACTTTCAGATGTTCATTTGCAAATGAAAATCCAGTTTAATTCTGACCCCACTTCTAACCTACGCCCCTCTATCTTACTTGCAGCAATTGTCCACAATAAGCGAAGTCTTTCACGAAAAATCTGAAAGGGTCGAAGAATACTATAAACTTTATGTTTTCTTAGCTTGTCATATAGAGTTGGCTCCTATTCGTCTTGTCTATGGGGTGGGGTCTGATTTCTGAAGCTGAAAATATCACATTTTGGGTCCTCACGGTTCGATTGATGTAAATAAATTTAAAGATTTTTGTTGCAGAATTTTTATTTTTACGTAACTCTATTTCCTCACATTTTGGTTTATCACACAGTCTTTTGGTCACATTGACAAAGCCGAAATTACATTGTTTGCACAAAATACAAAAATACGTCCGATCGTATCAGAGGCATGCTTACGGCTCCCACACTCTGTGGAAAATAACTATGGTACAAAGGGTTTACAAGTTTTCATAATAAATGCATTTCTTCTAATTTCTGTTACATCATTACTTTCGATTATTATTTCATAAATGAATCCAGAAATAAACATAATAGCCAGTACAGTATTACGTAGTTAATAATATAAATTTTAAGTATGCCAATACTTCGTGATTGCAAATGCTTCTAAAAAATAAATTAACTGTGCTCTCAGAACTAGTACTTATGGGTTATAACATAGAGTAAAACATTCTATAAAGTAATTCATTTTCATACATTTTAGCTTGAAATATAAAATACTCTGTATGAAATTATGTGAAAGTTTTCAGAAAAGCAACTCATAAAAACCTGACACGTCCAAAATTCGAAAAATAGTACTTGTATCGACAACTGCTATGGAGGAAAAGTAAAGCTAGAGAAGGATGTTACGTTACACGTTGCAAAGATGAATGATACAGATATTAGTGTTAGAGTTGTTCTAAGATGAGGAAGGCTCCAGAGCCCGTTGGAATCCCTACCCAATTCTATACCAAATTTCGGACAGTTAGCCTCTGTTTTAACTATAATATGTCGAAGATCCCTCCAATAGTTGACAGAAAACACAGACTACACCCAGTGGAGGTGATTCACAATGTAGTGTTCCCTTTTATCCTTGGGGATCTGCCGTGAAAAATATAAAATAGAAAGTCTGATTGATGTCTTGAATTTTGGTGGTTTCAGTTACGGATAAGGCGGACTTACTATTGATTGAGATCGTGCTGTAATTTGACTGTGCATGGCAGACCAGGTCGGCAACACTACAAAAAGCGACTGTACGGAAATAGCATCAGAAATCTAATTGAAATTTACCTTATAATCTTGTTAGATATGCAGTATTAAGTACAATATAGTCTTCATGGCTGTCCTCCTAATTTCTCTTGTAGGAAGACTCGTCATTCACTTTTCTCTGTCTGTTGAAAAACTTCAAGTTGTCACTGTCATGACCAATTTACAAATTTGGCGATAACCACCTCGAATCACTATTGAAACAACCTCACTTTGTAATGTAATTTTAATTTCCACCCAAAAAGCACATTCAACACATCGCCAAAAATTATACGTCTTTCGTATGAAGACAAGAGAGAGAGTGTAATCAATTAGTTGTTAAAAACAAAAAACCTACGCAAAAGTAATAAGACCAACAAAATTATTTATAAAAATCGGTCGCTGGCGCAGCGCTCTTCTGCATGCGCGATCGTAAAGTATATCTTTGTATTGGCGGTGGCGCGGAAGTTAAAAGTACCATTACAATGCCTCCTCTACTGACACGCTCCGCAAGCGAGCGTGACAGTATAGAAAATTTACATAGATACATATATATGAGAAAATAAGAAATTTACATATTACAAAAAACATTTCTGAGCACAATGCTCTTTGCATATCAGTCTTTGTATACAGTCTTTTTGGTGTGTATCTTCTTTAGGAGTCGTAACATTAATGTCATAGAATTGCAACGTATTATCGTTGCTTAGCACAGCGTTTGAATTCAGTTCACATGATTCGCGTTTACAATGGAATTAATTCGAACAATAAATGTTTCTATTATATTGCTCCAATGTCTTTAAACTTAGTATCGGATTCTGAGTGTGTGTGTACTGTCTGGATCTCTTGCGTGTGACTTGAAGAAAATCCGAAGTTTGTTCAATGTGTCAACACGAAATTGTGATCTCCAGCAGTCGAATTTTGGTGGCGTCTACCGGGGTATAAATGGTCAATGAGGGCACAGGAAACACCTCACTGCCTATGACAGGTGATGAGCTTGTCTTTTACACCAACCTGAAGACCTGACAGCTTCCACTACACCATACACTTCAAGGCATATTGACACTACGTAAATATTTCTTGACAAGTGTTCCATCACGTTGGTTTCTTCTTTGCATTTTCAGTTCCATTTATATGAATCATGTGCTACATGCACAAGTCATTTGCAGTTCATTAATATCTCCTTAAAATACATTTCATGATATAGTAAGTACATAAATATACAAATATTTACAATTAATCATTACATAAGATAGTTACATTGTTGTCATATAGTACATATACAGAATTAAATGAAAAATATAGTAAATTTTTACGTTCCATTCAATATCCTTGTGCTGACATGTGAATTACATTACATTCAGATTGAAATATACATTTTATTTGTTAGCTCATTCTTTTTTTCATTTCTTTCCTTTTTTTGTTCCTTTCCCTTTCGTTACACTTGCAACATTTGAAGATAATTGTGGCAACTCGCTAGAATATTCAACTTAAAATTCATTTTGCCTCCTGGAATAAAATTTACACGTATTTCAAGCTTCAAGACAGCCCTCTGTAGGAGGATAGGTTCATGGGATGGTTGCTAACTACTTCATAAATACTAGTAAAGTCATCTCCTACAGTGGACTACATAAAATAAAATATGATGAATAAAATACATGTTAACTTAATGTAATGTAAAAGTTCCTATACCTAATACCGTTTCTAAGTGTGGGTGTCCCCACTATTGCTGTTTCTAAGAGTGGTACCCCTCTATTACCGTTTCTAAGAGCGGTGCCTCTCTAAATATCTTAGGATCCTACAAGTATGTACATCAGTGTGGTAAGTGTATATATATATCTAGTTCAAGTCAATCAAGTTCCTATAAAGTTTGTGTAGTTCATCTCGTTCCTTTCATGAGTATCAAGCAATATAAATAAATGTTTTGCTTAATAAATGAATAAATCTTCTTAGATAATTGTTGCTGCATTCCATGCTGTATATCCATTCTGTATTTACCTTATGGTACCTGTAAAATTCTATTCATAAATAAATTTGTGTATGTCTCTCCATACTGTCAGATAATCATGAATTAAATAATGTCAAATATTTCATCAACATGTACAAATTTTTCTATTGGATGGATGAAAATATGAGCCACAACAGAGGACCGACGTTTTGTTTTCTCCTTATTCTCCTTTCTATTTAATGATGCACTAGTTCAGTTCAGTAGATGAGGTTTAATTATGTCATTAGATGACTGCTAAATATGTTCTCTTAAATAATTCTTCCAATCTGAAGTGTCAAGCCTACATAACTCCAAAAATTTCATTACAAGTTCCCATTAGATTAGTGTTAAAGTGTTATAGATTTAAATCTTCTGGTATATTTCCAACAGTGGCTGTTGTAAATAATTCTTTCCACATAAATCTATACTTTCACCTTTAGTTATAAGAATATATAACACATCACATAAGTTATTATCTCAGGCATACCAATCTTTCAATAAATAATATTCTTTCCACTACTTTCATTCTGTATTCCATGAGTACATGTGATATAGTGTTCAAATCTAGTTTCTCTCCTCTCAAAAATTCTCAATTACTCATAACATTCTCACCTATCCATTATTCATTCTTCACAAAATAAATTCCTCAGCATTATATATATATATATATATATATATATATATATATATTCCTCCTATTCATCATCATGTACTTTTTTTACTTCAACAAGAGCAATAATAATAATACCCTTTTCTCTTCTTATATTCCATTTACATCTCTTCATATTACTATTTATCTTCTTATTAAACTAAAATTACATTCACTCATCTCATTCAGTCACTCATATCAACATTACTAATATCACATGCCTCCTAAAGAAAATAATTCTCTTCAGTTCTCTGCCTCCTCTAATGTGTATATGCCTCCTCTAATGTGTATATGCCTCAATAGCAACTCCTCTTATAACCAAATATCTTATTAGCTGTTGGATGGTTCACATTGCTTTCTAGACTTACCTGCATTCATTAGATTGTAAGTATATGTATAACTTAAATGTAGGCTCATCGTAACTGTATTTCATATTAATTATCTTCTTCTCATTAACTAACAATCTACTGTATGTGTTTTTTCAAATGTCTGTGTGGATGTACACCTCTGGGTTTACGTGTTAATGGATATTCTAATGAATAACAGCTAGGGTGTGGAATATTTGCAATTTGGTATGGTCCAGAGTATAAGATCTGACATTTCCTGTTTAAATGTTTCAGTTTTGTGGGTTTAGGATGTGTTCTTAGTAAAACTAACTCCTCAACTTGAAATGGTTTTGCTTTCCTGACACCTCTGTCATATTTCTTCTCTCTTTCCTTAGCTTTGTCACATAATGTTTTGTAAGCTTGTCTTATCTTTTCTTCTAAACTAACATGATTTGTTGTTGCTGTAAATTTAGGTAGAGGGTCTGTCCATTCATTTCTTTCTGTTTTATCCATAATTAATTCAGTTGATGTGTATACAGTAGAAATGTGAGTTAAATGGTTCACTATTTGTTCAAATGGTGCTAGGTATTCTACCCATTTTGTGTGTTTTTCTGGTATGTGTGTTCTCATAAACTGTCCAAATTCTCGAAATGTTCTTTCTACTGGGTTTCCTGCCACGTGAAATCTTGAAATTAAAATTTGTTTAACATTCTGTTCTTCAATAAAAGTCTTCCATTTTAAACTGGTAAAATATGCTGCATTATCCGTGATCATAACTTCAGGTTTTCCTATTCTTACAAAATAATCTGTTAATAGACGTCTGGTAATAGCAGTGGTAGAAACTGAACGTAAAGTATATAATTTTAAATACTCTGTGAAAACATTTAACACAGCAAGGATGTATTTAATTCCTCCACGTGCTTGTGGATAGGGTCCTGCAATATCTAAAGAAATTAGCTGTAATGGCCTGTTAGGTATGATTGGGTCCAATTCATCCATGATTGTGCGATTAGAATATTTGGCTTTCTGACATATGATGCATTTCCTAATATTACTCAATACTCTTCGCCTTAAATTTGGAAAATAGCAATATTGTATAATCTTATCTGTACATTTGGTTACACCATAGTGTCCCCAAGTTCTGTGTGTAAATAAAATAAAATCATCAACATGAGCTTCAAGTAAGCAAACACACCAATGCTGTGATTCAGGGTTTTGTCAGTGAAATAATACTTCTTTGTGTAATGCGTAATATTTTTCAAGATGTGGGTCTGTTCCTGCACGTAATTTATTCTTTATCTGGATCCACCTGGGATCATTGTCCTGCAATATGGCTAACTTCCTGCACATGTTTTTGTACTAAGGTGCAAATGTCCCATCATACATGTGTAAAATTTTGAAATCTGATGTTTGTTGTGTCACATCTGAAAATTCTTGTAGACCTTGTGGCAAATGAGATAGAGCTATAATGTTGGATTCTCCTTTTATGTATATAATATCAAAATCATATTCTTGTAGTGATGCACACCAGCGTGCAAGACGTGAATGTAATAACTTGCATGATAGCAGGAAAGAAAGAGCTTGATGATCAGAATAAAGCTTAGGACGTTTTCCCCATAGAAAGTAGCGAAACTTGCGAAATGCCCATACTATGGCAAGTGTTTTGCACTCGGTCACTGAATATGACTTTTCGCATTCGGTGAGCGTGCGGCTAGCAAACCTTATAGGTTTGATGACTGTTTGTTTATTTTCTACATGAATTTGGAATAAAAATGCTCCGAGCCCATAGGAACTTGCATCTGTTACCAGGCAAAAGTCTGACGTCATGTCAGGATGACATAACAACGGTGCATTTACTAAAGCATTCTTAATCGCTTCAAAATCTGTCGGACAGAACTCTGTCCATTTCCAAATATTATTTCTTTTGAGTAAAGATAGAAGATGTGGACTGTTAAGAAGGTGGTAGGGTACAAACTTCCTGAAGAATGAAGATAGACCAAGAAAGGCTTTGAGTTGTTTATGATTCTGTGGGGATGGAAAATTCTTTATTGCATCAATTTTTCTTGAGTCTGGATAAATGCCTTCAGTTGATATTATGTGACCAAGGAATTTGATTTCTCTCCTCCCTAATTAAGTCTTTGATAAATTGATAGTGACACCTGCATCAGAAAATTTAGTCAGAAGTTGCTTCAAAAGATTAACATGTTCTTCCCAAGTAGTGGTGGCAATGACAATGTCGTCAACATAAACTGTGATTTGCGATAACAATTGTGGTCCAAGAACAGCATCTAAGGCTTCAATAAATACTCCAGCACTCACTCGTAGGCCAAAGGGTAGAACACAAAATTGAAAACTACGTCCCTCATATAGAAATGCAGTGTATTTACGACTGTTTTTATGGAGGTTCACCTGCCAAAATGATGAGCGGAGGTCGATATTGGTTAAATACTGTACATTATGAAATTTTAAAAGTTGTTCTTCCAAATTTATAGGTCGTGTGTTGATTGGGGTTATAACTTTGTTAATTTCTCGTGCGTCCAGCACTAACCTTATACTACCATCCTCTTTATTAACTGCTAGTATCGGACTGCAATATGGTGAATGTGACCTTTCAATGATACCCCAAGCTTGCATTTTTTCAATCTCTTTCAAAACTGCGGGTTTCTTTTACCAAGGAATATTATAATATGTTCTACAGTATGTGTTGTGTGGTTTAACATCCATCTCATAAGTATAGCCTCTAATAATTCCAGGTTCCTCCACAAATACCTCAGCAAATTGCTGCAAAACGTCAAGTAATTCAAGTTGTTGTTCCTTCGTCAGATATTCAGATTCTGTGCATTTCTCATATAAATCATTAGGTTTAATTCCCTGAGATACAGCTTCATTAAAAGTTAAATCACATACGTTTGTTACTGATGGATACACAAAATGTAACTGTTCAAACTTACCTTGTTTACTGTTTAAGTTTTTACCCTGTGTTAACTCTATTGTCAGTTGTTGTTGGTTTACGGTTAAATGACATTTCCATTTTCTAAATCTATGATTGCTTGATATTCATTCAAAAAGTCTGTTCCTAATATGCAATGCATAACTAATTTGTCTACTACTAGAAAACTGTAATTGAGTGGTATATTTGAAAATGTGAAGTTAATTAGCGCTTGAAATTTCACATTCTTTGATTTGTTACTGGTGGCACTTATAATGTGACAATTCTGTGCTGGCAATGTTTGTATGTTCATTATTTGTTTGAGTTCATTATGTAAGGACATTGAAATGACACTTGCTGCTGCTCCTGTATCTAACATTACTTCCACTTCATAACTACCGATCATAACTCGTGTTATAGCCTGAATAATCTTCTTTGTTTTACTGGTACTATTAAAATCTACATCCTTATATAATTCTTTTTCTATTTTTTTACTGTCATCATATCGGAGAAAACAAATCGTCGTTTCCGTTGCGCTCTGCTCCCTATCGACCGTAACTCGAGCGCTTAGCTTGGTCGTCGTTCATTTTCCGGCAAATTCGGGTGTTGCTGCGGGTTGGGGTCATTGCCCAACTCAATAATATTTACATTTCTGTTGCGTGTCACCCAAGTATCAGCTGTTTGGTTGTTGAAATTACCTCGCGTCACATAGGGAGTTCCGTTAGGTAGGAATTGAGGGTTGCTGTACTGCATGTGTCGAGGCGGTGGTCCATTGTGATTTCCCCATACATTATTTCGCCCATGACTGTAACTGGTATTGTCATTACTGTTATTCCTGCAATACATGTTTGGATGTTGTTGGATGTTGTTTCTCTGAAAATATCCTGGATGGTACCTGTTATTCTCTCTTCTTTGATCTCTATGATTTCGGTTCCTTCTTCTGTTGTTATTATTTTGAATATAACTGTTATTGTTCTGATTGTAATTAGTGTTTGGATAACCATTATAGTAATAATTACTGTTTCCTTGCCAATGCTGCGAGTTGTTTCTCCTAATAATGAATGGATTTGTCCCACTGTAGTGCGAATTGTTTCTTTGAGTGTTTTGTTGTGGTGTCGGAGGCGGATTCCAATAGCCTCTGTCATTTCTGTTGTGCATACGCGAATTGCTTGGATGGATCGGATAAAATTGATTGAAATTCCTGATCTCATCTCTGTAAACCACATCTATCTCATAAACATAACTGAAAAAATTCTTTATGTTGTTCTCGGACACTCCTATTAATTTGTCACGGTAAGGAAATGGTAAGTGGCTTTTAAGTGTTCTAATTACGTCTGGTAAATCAGCTGGTTTTGTCCAATATAATGTTTTGTCTAGGTAACGTTCAAAGTATTGACGTAAAGTCTCTTTCTTTGGGTTGTAAATTACTGGATTGTATACTTCTCGTTTTAAACTTTGCTGTTCTGTGATCGACCAGAATTCCTCAAGAAATACTTGTTCAAACTGGTCAAATGTTAAACATCGTCTTTTCATTGCTGCTCACCACTTAGCTGCTCTTCCACGTAACAAATTTGTAACATATCGAATTTTATCGGCTCCTAAGCAATGTCTCGGGAAAATACTATCAAAAGAGCGGATGAAAACTATCGGATGAACTTTGTCTTTCTCATCACATGAAAATGTCTGAAAGTATCCATGTCGTACTAACGTTTCATCAGCTACTCCCGATGGTATTATGGGTCCTGCATTTTGTGTCAAACTGTGCATAGTATGTGGTGATGTCTGATAGTAATTTTGATCTTGTGGTAGCATTGAAAATGGTTCATTGGGATTCGTATCACTCATTGGTAATTCCATTTTCGGCTGTGTGCTGGGTCTAGCATTATTATGATTCTCATTTGTGTTTTGGTTGCCTGTTATGGGTTTTGGTATCACTGACAAACTTGGTATTACATTTTCTTTAAATTTACGTACCTCTTTCTGAATATTATCTGTTTCTCCCTTTACTTGTTCCTCTATCTTATCTAAAATGATCTGTGTCACTGTCTCAAACTTCTCATCTAAATAATCATCACATAATTTGCATTCATGTACGAGTTTCTCTACTAGAGTTGTGTCATTCTTTAAATATGCTACATCTGCTCTGTCTTCAAGTTTTTCTAACTTTTCCTGTAAGGATTTCTGCTCCAATGTTACATCATTTCATCTGTCTGAAAGGTCTGTAATCGTCAGGTCTAAGTGTTCTTGGTTTATTTTTACGGAATTGTGTGACTGTCGTAATTCGTCAACTTGGGTACTGGTTTTCTGCTGTTCAAAAATTACTGTTAACAATATCTCATTACATCGTTGTAAGTCAGTTTTTGTCTCGTCACTCAATTCCACAAATACCTTTTCTTGTTTCGTAACCTTGTCTGATAAGTCAGTAAATTTCCTTCCAAGACTACTGGTGGTTTCTGTCAAGTCCAAATTTGTCTCGATTGTTTTTCAAAATTTTGTTTTATGTCCCGTGTCAGTTCATCGAATTTAGTGTCAAATTTCCCAATGTCACGTTTTAAATTGTCATTTTTCTAGTCTAAAGCGTCAAATCTTTTGTCAAATTTTCTGATTTGGTCACCAAGTAACTTCAGAATCTGGTTGAGCATGTCAAACAGAGTCCTGTGTCTTAGTTTCGTCATTTTTTCGTGTCTGATTGATGTCTGGTTCTGAAGTTGACGTTGTCAATGTCACATTTTGTCGCGTAGTACTCACTGTCCATTCACCTGTATATCTGTTTAAATATAGGGGTTGTTGTCTTAATCGATCCGGTAAAATTATGTCTAGAACATCCTCACAATTAAGTTCAATATTCATTTGACTGTCGGACATGTTTTGCAATGTGTCACTTTTACTAAGCTCGTCTGCGGAAACAATTTCTACGCGTCTAGCGTCCATCTTACGATTTTCGTAATTAATTGCAAATAAATTTTTCCAATGGCAAAAAAAAATTTAAAATATGATATGTTGAAATCTGAAAGTTCTCTTATGGAAATGGATATTTCTATATGATTTTTAATTAGAAATTGAATTATTAAACTGGGACTGAAATTTCCCTCTCACAAATAAATGACTGTGAATATGCTCTTCACTTAACATTTGCAATAATAGTAAATCAATTTTAACTACAATTTGAAAAAATAATTTCGAAATAAATGGATCGGAGTAAAGAAAGTACAGATGGCTGCTTGAAACTGGAAAAATTGTAAATTTCTGTACTCACCATTTTTTTTTTTTGTTCTTCAGTCTTATGTTGCAAATGTAGCGTCAGATATACAGTTTTCAATCCAAAATTTTTCTTTCGTGTCCGTGCAAATTATTTTATGGAACGTTATCCTTTTCCCTTTTTTTTACCAAATTAATCTCCTCATCATGAAAATGAAAATTAACACGAATTAATAACAGGGAAAACAATATTGTTGTAAATTTCATGTACGTAATATTACAATTGAAATGAATGAGACTTAGTCCAAATTCATTTTCTGATGCTATTAAGTAGTTAAAATTAGATAAAATGTCCAAAATTTATAATAACTGCACTTGTATCAAATCCGAAGATTGCAAGTCCTGTCACCAGGAAGCCAATTGTAGTGTTCCCTTTTATCCTCGGGGCTCTGCCGTGAAAAATATAAAATAGAAAATCTGATTGATGTCTTGAATTTTGGTGGTTTCAGTTACGGATAAGGCGGACTTATTATTGATTGAGATCGTGCTGTAATTTGACCGTGCATGGCAGACCAGGTCGCCAACACTACAAAAAGCGACTGTACGGAAATAGCATCAGAAAACTAATTGAATTTTACCTTATAATCTTGTTAGATATTGTGATATTATTGGATTTCAGACATTTTGCGTATGAGAAAAGGACAGCCAGCAAACTGTAGTTTGCAGTGATACTAAGCATGACAACACGAGAGTAAAAAAAAAAAAAAAAAACGAAATCTGTTATAACGTTCGCCTACACCAAGACGCGCGGCCAGCGTTTAAAAGGTACTTTTAAATACTATGACTCGCTGGGCGCAGATATTTAAAATCATTGCCGCAGCGCTTGATAGCAAGAAGCTGGGAAACAGAAGAAAGAACAATTTATCATTTGTTAGGAAAATTCTAGAGTCTTTATAGTTGGTTGTACTTCTGGTCGCCGATGTGTTAACATGTACTTCATTACCTTTGATGTTTGGTTGCCGACTTTTTAAGACGTGTTGTGTAGCACCGCTACAAGTTATATTCCATTTAGTGTGAAAAACCACGTTATCACCAAGAAAGAAAACGCTTTTGTAAACCTAGTGACGATAAAACATACTTACGCGCACGCCAGGACATTTAATTTTTACAAAATATCACACATACAAAAGCAGCGATTGTTGGACTGCTCCATGTATGAGAAAAGCATAAAAATGTAAGTTTTGTATTCATTGTAAATTTGTTAATGTTTATAGTTTAACGCCTTTCTTCTTTGAGAATATATTGATGCTTCACTGTACAGAAAATCTATGCTTATTCTTTTCTTTAAATTAACCACAAATAAAGTTTATGTCTAAATGAACTTTGTTACAGGTTCGCTCTTTATCGCGGTGTCTCGATTGTATTTGGGAGACCATAAACGTGTTCAGTTTCCGATCTGACAATTTTTTACAAAATTTCACTGTTTTGCATTCATTTCCAATTTTTTTCTTTATTCAAATAGGTCCCTTAGGTAATTTCATTGAAGAGTCTGATTGCGTGAAAGCAATCCGGGTTAAGAGGTCATTTGAGAAACTATTTTCACGCAATCAATCCGTACGTCTCCTAAACACAATCGAGAACCGACGCATCGTCGATCATTCATTAATTTTTCTCTTTTTCCAAGTCGTACCAAAAAACGGCCAAGGAGAACTGCCGTGAGTACGCAATCTAGTGTTAAAAGGTTGCATTCTTTATCTTGTCGGCAAACATTGCCATGAATTATCATCATCAATGTTATATTTGTTTAAATGTGAAAAGCAAAAAAAAAAACCTTTTAACGCTAGATGTGGCGCCCGAACAGGGACCTAACTAAAAAACTAATATGTTCTTTTTATTTTCATGCTACCATCTGGAGAAAATTGGAAGCCAAAACCAGTGATAAAAAAAGGACGCATATGCAGAAAATCGCAGCAAGAATCCACAACAGCAATAAATAGCAGCGCGCAAGACAACGAAGGTGAGTACGATTTTTCATTACGTTTGAAGCTTTGCGTACCGAGCATTCAGTCGGCTCGTGACATTCACTCTCTACGCTTTTTTTCCTTTTCCTCAAGCAATTTAATTTCCAAATTTCTGTTTCCTTTTGCTATTAGATCCGCCACTATCACATCATTTCGCTTACAATAGTTAGAAATAGTTAGCAAGAATTTCCATTGTTGTGCATTTTAGTAAATCACAATGGCCGCCAGTTTCAGTGCTCTATAAGTGTTTTTCATTTATTTTATCTCTCTCGTTGCCATATTGGCATTTTCGTGTGTCAGAGTTTCAATTGTTTATAACGCGCAAGCAAAATCTGAGAAATCAGGACGCGAAATCCTTGGCGCACCTGACAAGTGAAAATTATAATTAAAAAAAAAATATCTTTTCTAGCTCGTGCAGTGTAACTACTTTAAATTTACGATGGCTGATGAGCAACCAAGGCAACTTAGACCGCGCGCGGGTGTAAACAAACCTGAATCTCGTTGTGAGGGAACAACACAGGACGAAGCGACATGTGAGCAGTCGGCGCCACAGACCGCGTCGCAGTCACGTGAATGCTCGCTGTCAGATATACTAAAATTGTTTGCTGATATGAAAACCAGTTTTGAAGCAAACATGGGTAATCTTGGAACTCAAATCAGTCAGTTAACAAACCAAAGTGACAATCTTGGAACGCAAATCAGTCAGTTAGCAAATCAAAGTGACAGCAGGTTCAGCAGTTTAGAATCAAGGATAGAGGACATCCAAGCACAAATCAAAAATTCGAATGACACCATGGAGGAAAAAATTAAAGCCATTACCACTGCTTACGCAAGCGAGCTAAACGCAAGCGTACACGCAAAAATTGATAGTGTTCTTTCGATGGTGGAATCCGCCGAGACCAATATTGGTAGCAAGTTCATAGATATGCAGGCCCAAATAGATGTGTGTAAATCAACTGCGAGTGACTCTTTGAAACATTACAGTGATGTTTCAAAGAGAGTAAGCCAATTGACAGAAAGTGTCAACCACGTTGGCGAGCGAGTCGAAGACCTTGCTCAGCAAATATCCGATGTCAATATTGACAAAAAGATCGCAGATGTCAACACCGGTATAAGCAATACACTTAATAGGGAATTTGAAGAGTGGATACAATCCAAAGAACAGTACATTGTCAGCAAGGTACACGCTGAACTAAAGGGTACGGTTAAATCTGCTACAGCAGAAATCTTAACCGCTCCCGGTACTTCTGGTGACATTTAACCAGTGAATTAGGTGAAATCAGACGAGCATTTAGCCACGATCTTCCGGAATGGAAACGTCAGCTAAGCAATGATATAGATCAACTAAAACGACAAGTTACGGAATTGCAAGGTGACAATCAAAGTGAGTATTCGCTACCGCCAGAACACGATAATCGTCAATATCCCGAGTGTCAGGTACAATTCTCACCAACAGTAAATAATACGCGTGGCGAAACTTCTACGTCACGTAGTCATGCCGATCAACTAACACTCGTTGAACTAATGCGAGACGAGAGTGTGCTAAAACACAGAGCTTTTCAGCCTTTTGTACCTGAAAAACGAAATATACGTCCAATGGTATTTCTAAAATCATTCACAGGCGCTTTTCCAGAATCATGGAACGACAGGCAGCGGATACAGTTCATCTTAGGCTAAGTACATGGTGAAGGATCAATTTGCGGTACAGAAATAATAAACAAATGTCACACCTATGCAGATCTTGAAAAGCATTTTTTGAATAAATTCTGGAGTTCAGGTATACAACAAAGACTCCGAAAAGAGGTTTACAACGCCGAACCTTTCAACACCAAAGGAGGAGGTTTGAGACGTTATTTTGAAAAAATCTACGTAAAATTCAGTATTATGACCCGCCTCTTTCAACCAAAGATGTAATCATGATCTTAAAGTCAAAACTTCCTGTGTCCATAAGAGAAAAACTAGTTAATGTGAGTGAGGAAGACCTAGAAGCCTTTCTTTCTGTTCTTGACAATTTGGATATGATCTATGAGGATGTGCGCGCGAGCGCGCGGAATAATTATAATAATGGACCGCCCGCTCCGCAGCAGCACATAACAAATTGCGTCAATGGAATGTCGTACCAACATAACACGGGACAACCAAACGCTCAGCCTTACGGCAATCATAACAGTTTCAACCGCCGTAATGGAAAACAATATAACAAACATCCACACCAGAATAGATACAATCCGATTTATCAAAACACACAGCAACAATACGGTAATTCACCGATAAATCACAACGGTAATTACCAGTACCAGAACAACAAGACGAATAATGGAAATCGTCACAAGGGAAAGAAATGGAACAATTATAACAGACCACAACAGTACAGTCAGCCGAGTCACTTCACTCCCTCTCAGCAAATAAATTTTTCACAGCCGAAAAATGCGACATTTTCTCACCAACCCAACCAACAGTTCAGGAACAATAGTCAGGACAATTCGTCGGATGCTTTTCCTGACACCGCCGGTTATAATAGCCAAGGAAATCCGACTATTTTTTTACACACAGGCTAACCAAGCACCAAACGCGATGTCAAATAACACGCAATCAACAGATGCACAAGTCGTATGGGATACGAACGCAAATTTTCGACCTGGTAGGTCGTAAAATACTAGTCAAGCAAAAATAACTGACATTTCAGCTCCACCCCAGTCGGAAAACCATTAGCAGCTTCTTTAGGCCTCGACGGGGAAGCTGCGGAACCAATGGGGGGCAACTTCATTAAAAGACATATCAACGTAATTAGATACGAAGACGACAGAGACTTACGGGACGATTATTAGACGAAAAGAACACCTACGAAAACAACGACTTTTGGGAAAACCAAGTACAAGCGTTAACTCTGATTCACATTTATGATATACCAATCATTGCTATCATCGACACAGGTGCAAATATTAATGCTATGTCTATGTGTGTATATAAAAAGGTATGCTCTGTAACAAAAATTCCTTCACTTCCTGTACAAGGATGTACTGTATCCGGAGCAGTAGGCTCCCTAGTACAGAAGGTTAGCTTGCAAGTACAAGCAACAATACAATTTAAATCCGACTGTATATCGTGCACATTTTTAGTAGTAAAGAACCTGTCAGTGCCATGCTTGTTAGGAATGGACTTTCTACGAAGAAATCGTGCCATCATTGATTTAGCTGAAGGTAAGTGCACGTTAAGACTAGATGATAGGATACTGGTCATTCATCTAATGAGAACCAAAGTCAGCATAACCAACCTGGAACGTAAAGTGAAAATACGTAGACTTTCTGACAGGCAACATTACCACCGTGCGGTTGACGAGTTCAGTGACGTCAACAATGACCCTGACTTATTACCAACTGCCGACGAGTTACGCATAAAAATTGTGGAAACAGACGGACTCGACGACAGACAGAAGTATGAACTACACGACCTATTAGCAACATTTGCGAACATTTTTTTCCAGAAAAACCAGGTGTCATAGCAGACTATGAATTTAAAATGAGAGTGAAACCCCATGATACTTTTTGCAAAACAACCTATTCAGTTCCGCAGTCCCGTAAAGGAGCCGTCAAACAAGAAATACGTAAAATGCTTAAGTGGAAAATCATAGAACCGTCCGACTCTCCCTACAGTAGCCCGTTGTTACCTGTTTTCAAAAACGATGGAAGCGTCAGACTTGTCTTGGACGCAAGGAATATTAATAAAATCATCATTCCAGTATGCACAAGACCAGAACCACTGGAGGAACAACTACAAAAATTCCATAGTGTGACCTCCGAAGTAGCTATTGGCAGGTGAAACTATCATCATCATCGAGGAAGTACACAGCCTTTATCTTTGCCGGCAGATCCTATCATTTTCGTGTAGTACCTTTCGGTCTCAACGTTAGTTCTGGTGTTTTTATTGCAGCACTTGATTATGTGCTAGGACCAGAGTTACTTGACCAAGTCACCGTCTATGTTGATGATTTACTGATCGCAACGACTTCCTGGGAAGAACATTTAACTCTCCTACAAAAGATCTTTCAAAGATTCTCTGATTTTGGTGTTACCGCAAATTTACAAAAATCCAAATTTGCCAAGAAAGAAGTCAAGTTTTTAGGACATGTAATTTCTTCAGAAGGAATCTCACCTGATCCCAGCAAGTTAACAGCAATAGAAAATTTCCCTGTGCCTTGCACTAAAAGGCAACTAAAAGGTTTCATTGGATTAGCTTCATTCTCCCGTCGCTTTATTCCGAATCAATCAATGAAAAATCCCGCATTGTTAAATTTGCTCAAGAAAAACGTCCACTGGATGTGGACTTCTGAATGCCAAAAAGCCTTTGACAAGATCAAAGAAGTTCTTCTAAAGAGTAACATTTTAAGTCATCCAAACATGAGTTTAGATTTCTGCATTTCTTGCGATGCATCGTTTCAAGGATTAGGTGCATGTTTATTTCAAATAGACAAAACTGATGGGCAGGAGGAAGTCAAAATAATCAGCTTTGCCAGTCGGGTCTTAACCGAATGTGAGAGATCATATTCGGTAATCAAATTAGAGGGATTAGCCGTTGTGTGGGCTTTTCGCCGCTTTAATTACTATATTTATGGTCTCAAAATCAGAGTATACTCAGATCATCAAGCACTGAGCTTCTTACTCTCTCGCAAACTGTATCATCCTCGGCTTACTCGATGGTGTTTATTTCTACAAGAGTATGATTTTGAAATTATTTACGTAAAGGGCAAGAATAACATCATTGCTGATGCATTGTCACGTATGCCGGAAGGATTGCCGGAGCCTACTGAATTAATAGAACAGATTTCTAATCACAAAATTCTTCTTATGAAAGATCCTCTTCATCGGAGTTACTTTCTGCGTCTTTGCCGTCAAATGAATACTCTTCAAGACACAGATTGCAATTGGCTAGAAATTAAACAGCTTCTTCAAAACAACCCTGATCACTCGTTGTCAATATTTTATAAAGTACACAATGGAGTTTTGTTTCACGGAACTTCTCTGTTGACAGGAAGGTGGTGTGTCTGTATTCCTAAAGATTATGTTGAACATCTCATTTGGTACACTCACCTCTCCTGGGGTCACTATGGCCCAGAAAAATGCAAACGCAAGATTTCAACATACTGCTATGTACCTAATCTTCACAAGAAGGTGCACCAATTATTAAGAAATTGTTCCATTTGCCAAAAGGCGAAGTCTTTCAACTTGTCAAATGCCTTACCTTTAAACCCGATACGTACAGAAAGACCAAACCAAATCGTCAGTTTGGATTATGCAGGTCCACTTCCTCAGGGAAGAGGAGGTGTGAAGTATCTGGTCGTATTGTTAGATCTTTTTACCAAACACGTGAGACTCTATGCAATGAAGTCATCTAATATACTTCCACTAATTAGACGTATTGAGAAAGACTATTTTCATCGCTTTGGCAAGCCTGAAGCCATGTTATCTGATAACGCATCAACTTTCGTAAGGAAACGATGGAGAAATTTCCTTGCAACCAACGACATCAGACAAATTTTGATATCCCGGTATCGACCGCAAAGTAATCCCACAGAAAGAGTATTCAAAGAGTTCAATCGTTTCATACGAACGTATATTCCAAACCAGCAGACACGGTGGATTGATTTCGTCACACCCTTTGAAGAGATTGTTAATAATTTACCTCACACATCAACTGGTTTCACACCATCAGAACTAGTCTCTAAACGACTAGAAAGAAATGAATGGGTAGACCCCATCCCAAAATTACAACACCCTGAAGTAACATTAGACGACAAGTTAAGACAAGCACTCATATCTTTAACAACTAATGCCAACCTAAGAAAAAAGGCGCATGACAAACACATTAGCAAAGTCTTATCGTATAAATGAACGAGTGCTATTAAAGACCCACTTCAAACCATCTTTGATTCATCATAAGAATCGCAAGTGGCAGCACTTCCGAGTCAACCATTGAAAATATCTGTTAAGTTAAGCTGCTAAAATAAAATATACACACACTATAAGTTGTCATACTATGTGTGAAGTACCAACGTATGTAAGAGTAGTGCACAGGACTAACACCCAGTCGACCTGCCACAACAAGATAAGTAATTTATATGAGCACCTTAAGTAAAACACATTTATTGTAGGAGAGCAAGATTTGCCTTAGATGTAAGTTAGTTTTAAGTTAATTGAGCCATGAACGGCCACAGCCGAAAGAGCTGACAAATATTATAGTAGGGACGTGCTAAGTGCCACCTGCTACCACTAGTTTTAAGTAGAGCAAAGCTCTTTCCTCTTGAATGAAATAAATTAAAATGATCATTCAGACCAGAATGATTGCTCGTAGGTAAAAAAAAATAAAATAAAATAAATTATCAAGGTCGCTTACTCTAATGAGGTAAATGTTATGTTATGCATAAGGAGTGTGTGACAACAAATTTTATGAGACCACCTATGAAACGCAGCAGGCAAAAAGCAGCAGCTTAGCATATAAGAATCAAGTAAGTCAATAACGATCCAGGTAGCAGGAAAGAAGTGCGCAACTCAATTATTTTATTATAATACGGAGAAAACCGTATACGCTCATAACAATTTTACGGCACAGTGCAGCTGAAATACCTACAAATATCATTTATAAATAAACTAATTTAGTACTTGAAATATCTATTTCAGGTCCTCGAGATACGATGATTTTTTTTAGGAAACTAATTTTATGATACATGGGACAGAAGATACTTAACAGACACAGTTCACTGCTAATGCATGGTTTAAGTAATTTTAGATATGTATAGAAAATTGTTTAGAGAGCTGGATCAGACGACAAGGAAACTACTGTATCGATTTAATTATACTATTTGTCATGAAAAACTAAGGTGATAATAATTTATGTTAAGCTCATCATACCATACGTCATTAACACTGTGCCTTCAAATCTCTTCACTCCATAAAAGTCTTTTGTGTTTTCCTCTAACCAGTATCCTTACCATCCTACCTTATCCAGTAGAGAAGTGAATTTTACGAACTGGTTGCATGATTGGTACATACAGGCTATACGAATGGATAGTCGTGACACATTGGTTGTCGACGGGCTATGCTTATTCTCCGCAAATTGCGAGTTCAATTAAGATTTGTTATGTGCAATTGCACGACAGGGAACACCAAGCTTCCCAGTTTCCCTAATGGTAGTTTGAACACGAACTGTTCATCACGTAAACGAAGCCACATTGACTATGTCTTCAAACTAACGACGTAATAGAGAGAAAATAAAAGAGCTGAACTTGCGAAAAGAGTAACTATTATAAAAAGAAAAGAATAACAAGATTTCGAACAAAGTGTAAACCTAAAGTGCCTTGGAGCACAAACTACGAACAAGAGACACGCTTTTCGTCAGGCCTTGTAGTCACAGAGACTAAATATTTCTTTGTAAATAATTTTTAGACATGATATGTATACTAAATGTTAACTGTACTTTGTAGTAATAATGCAGTCAGTAATAAATGGACACGTATGTGCTGCTGCGTGTGAACCGACTATAGACAAGTAATTAATGGACACGTATAAAAGTGGTCCATGTGAACCTTAACATGACGACCAAATAAATGTGAACACGAATTAACAATAACGTGTGAACTGAAAAGGTGATAACTCCAAGGACACGTGTGAAATACCGCGTGTGAAGTAATGTTATAAGTACTTGTACCACGAATCCGCGATGTAGAAAGCCGAAGAGTGAAAGTGAATAAGTGTTGTACTTACCACAAACAATACTGTACGCCTTTCCACGGACACATTCTTCGAAACAGCTGCGGGAGTCGCCGCATCTGGCTGCTTCCGTAATCAAGAGTCGATGAAAAACTGTGTAAAAACTCACACCACGGCTAGTAGACACCAAACGCTCTGCTTCTCGCAGAATACTGCTGCTAGCGTTGTGGAACTCTCAAGTTATTATCACGTGATTGTGACAAACGGACGTAACACTGTGTACGCTGAGCGCTCAACAATAAATTTTTCTTTGCACAACGAGCGCGGATGCCAAATGTGTTTGAAATGCATTCAAAATAAAATATGATAAAGCAATGAATTAAGCACTCATGTACCTTGTGAAATTATAAAGACACTAATCGGAAGAGTCTTAAGCTCAATTTTGACAATTGCTACCGAATTTACTGCCCAGGCCGAGTAATGACGAAATCGTGTCGAACCAAATAAAACCAGAAAAATAGATAAATATGAGAACTGAGCATTCCTAAGAGAATGAGACCTTATGTACATAAACAATTGTTATCCTTACCTAATCCAATTTTCTTTTAGACTAAGTTATTAGTAAGTAAGCACATTCCAATACAAATTTTTTTCTGTATTTTTCATATGCGAAAACATAAATGGAAGCACGGACATGTGTCAAGTGAAATAGAGACCGCCACCATACGGCTCAACATGTTGCAGAACCAATCTTCCAGTTCCTGACCCACGACGCATTTCCAACGCAACATCACACCCCGACAACTACTCCAACTTCCACAGTGAAAGTGATGCCCTACTTTTCCTCCACTGTGAAAGTGTAATCAATTTCCCCACTCAAGTGCAGTGCTATCATTTATACCCGAAGTTCTACCACCCCCAGTGCAACTCATACCTACCCAAGTGTAGTGAAACATTTTTTTTTTTTTTTGCAGGTCATAAAAGCCACAAATAAGTAAAGTGCTACGTATTTACTGCAAGAAATCTTCGACGAAACAACGACAAAAATATTCCTGTAATGTGCCATTGTAAAACAAGAATGTCAATCTTTTGTAACATATTTTTTCCACGAGTGCACACAGCACCCAGACTTCCTGTGAAGTCAAGTAATTTATTTCTTTGTTATTTTTTTTATCTATTTCATTATCTTTTACCGAAAAATGAACATTTGTTATCCTTGTACAATACATTAGAAAGAGCACACTTCAATTGTCATGTAGTTACCCTATGGACAAATTACTATCAATTTCAGTCGTACGAATATACTTACCCGATACTCTGTATGTTAACCACTACATCGCTCCTCACGCGGGAAGCAATGTGACATTATTGGATTTCAGGCCTTTTTCATATGAGAAAAGGACAGCCACCAAGCTGTAGTTTGCAGTGATACTAAGCATGACAACACGAGAGTAAAAAAAAAATAAACGAAATCTGTTATAACGTTCGCCTACACCAAGACGCGCGGCCAGCGTTTAAAAGGTACTTTTAAATACTATGACTCGCTGGGCGCAGATATTTAAAATCATTGCCGCAGCGCTTGATAGCAAGAAACTGGGAAACAGAAGAAAGAACAATTTATCATTTGTTAGGAAAACTCTAGAGTCTTTATAGTTGGTTGTACTTCTGGTCGCCGATATGTTAACATGTACTTCATTACCTTTGATGTTTGGTTGCCGACTTGTTAAGACGTGTTGTGTAGCACCGCTACAAGTTTTATTCCATTTAGTGTGAAAAACCACGTTATCATCAAGAAAGAAAACGCTTTTGTAAACCTAGTGACGATAAAAAATACTTACGCGCACGCCAGGACATTTAATTTTTACAAAATATCACACATACAAAAGCAGCGATTGTTGGACTGCTCCATGTATGAGAAAAGCATAAAAATGTAAGTTTTGTATTCATTGTAAATTTGTTAATGTTTATAGTTTAACGCCTTTCTTCTTTGAGAATATATTGATGCTTCACTGTACAGAAAATCTATGCTTATTCTTTTCTTTAAATTAACCACAAATAATGTTTATGTCTAAATGAACTTTGTTACAGGTTCGCTCTTTATCGCGGTGTCTCGATTGTATTTGGGAGACCATTAACGTGTTCAGTTTCCGATCTGACAACGTTTTTTTACAAAATTTCACTGTTTTGCATTCATTTCCAATTTTTTTTATTATTCAAATAGGTCCCTTAGGTAATTTCATTGAAGAGTCTGATTGCGTGAAAGCAATCCGGGTTAAGAGGTCATTTGAGAAACTAGTTTCACGCAATCAATCCGTACGTCTCCTAAACACAATCGAGAACCGACGCATCGTCGATCATTCATTAATTTTTCTCTCTTTCCAAGTCGTACCAAGAAACGGCCAAGGAGAACTGCCGTGAGTACGCAATCTAGTGATAAAAGGTTGCATTCTTTATCTTGTCGGCAAACATTGCCATGAATTATCATCCTCAATGTTATATTTGGTTAAAAGTGGAAAAGCAAAAAAAAAAAAACCTTTTAACGCTAGACGCCAATTGTAGTGTTCCCTTTTATCCTCGGGGCTCTGCCGTGAAAAATATAAAATAGAAAATCTGATTGATGTCTTGAATTTTGGTGGTTTCAGTCACGGATAAGGCGGACTTATTATTGTTTGAGATCGTGCTGTAATTTGACCGTGCATGGCAGACCGGGTCGGCAACACTACAAAAAGCGACTGTACGGAAATAGCATCAGAAAACTAATTGAATTTTACCTTATAATCTTGTTAGATATGCAGTATTAATTACAATATAGTCTTCATGGCTGTCCTCCTAATTTCTCTTGTAGGACGACTCGTCTTTCACTTTTCTCCGTCTGTTGAAAAACTTATTCAAGTTGTCACTGTCATGATCAATTTGCAAATTTGGCGATAAACACCTCGAATCACTATTGAAACAACCTCACTTGGTAATACAATTTTAATTTCCACCCAAAAAGCACATTCAACACATCGCCGAAAAATACACGTCTTTCATATGAAGACAAGAGAGAAACAAAAAACCTACGCAAAAGTAAAAAGACGAACAAAATTATTTACAAAAATTGGTCGCTGGTGCAGCGCTCTTCTGCATGCGCGATCGTAAATTATAACTTGGTATTGGCGGAGGCGCGGAAGTCAAAGTACCATTACAACAAAACTACTGTCAAATGTCCTTGATACCCATTTGCTGCAAAATCTGACCTCAAACTTAGTGAGTTATCTTGAACAAAATTCTTTTTACCTTGTCAGCGAGCACGGATTCCGCAAACATCGAGCATGTGAAAGCCAACCCACACTTTTCTGACGTGACGTCCTGAAACTCATGGGTCAAGGGAGTCAGGTACTCGCAGCAGTTCTGTTTTTTTTGTTATCAAAATTGGAACCGTATTGGTTATCAAGCGAAATTTATGACTGGATAGAGAGGTTTTTTGGTAAGTTGGATGCAGCAAGTTGTCTTGGATGGAGAGTCTCCGACACATGTAGACGTAACTTCGGGTATGCTCCAGGAAAGTTCGTTGGAGCTGTTGCTGTTCATGATGTAAGTTAACGACCTTACATACAATATCAACAGTAACCTCAGACTTGTCGTAGATAATACAGTCGTACATAATCAGGTACTGTCTGAAGAAATATGCACAAATATTCAGTCAGGTGTTGATAAAATTTTGAAGTGGTACAATGATTAGAAACTTGATTCAAATGTACAAACATATAATCCTCTGATAGTTACAATACGTCAACTAGTAGAAATACGTGGATGCAACAATTTATAGGAATATGAAAGGCAATGATTACATAGTCTCAATTGTGGAGCAGGTGGCAGACATCGTGTCACTGGTAAAAAAACTGTGGAAATGCAATCGGTCTACAAAGGACATGCTTATAAATCCCTTGCGTGACCCATTCTGGAATATTGTGAAAGTGTGTGGGACTTGTTCCAAATAGCACTAACAGTGGATATTGAATGCATGCAGAGAAGGGCCGCTTGAATGGTCACGGATTTGTTTGGCCTATTGCACAGCATCACAGAATTTCTTCAGAAACTGAACTGGCAGACACAAACTCGTTCGAGAAAGCCTACTAACGAAGTTATAGTTATGACTCTAGCAACATCTTTCAGTCGCCCACATATTGCTGCCGTAGAGATCGTTAGGACTAGAGTGGATTAATTATGTCACAGATGGAGGTATCTGAATAACCATTCCTCCCGTGTCCCATACATGAATGGAACGTGTAGAAGCTGAAGTAACTGGTAGAATGGATGTACACTCTACCATGCACATCACAATGATTTGCGGAGTGTGCATGTAGAGTTAGCTCATTTGAACGATTCTCGTATCGCAATGATGTGCAACGAATTATGGACGCATTATTTTGTAGTCCCACTCGTTCAACCACACTCATGCTAACAGTTTTTAAACAGAAATTCGTTCATGGAATAGGAGCGTCAGTACCAGATGGAAAGTGCTCCTAGAGCAACTCCAATATCGCCTCATCTTTCAGCTCTCTTGCTATTGTCGTGTAAAAACATGAACACTTACACGTGCAAATTTTTTGTTACGAAAAGTTTCAAAAAATTTTCAATGTTTTGTGCTTCTAATCTGTTATTGCTGTAAATAGACTTCCGACAAAATGAGAAAAATGATTTGAAGACCGGATTACCACAGGAAGCACTCAGAATCAAGTTCAGAACGACACCGTTACAGCTGGTATGCAAACAGCAGTTGCAGTGCTCTCGCTCATACTCAAACAGCTCTAGAGCGACAGATAACACACCCGTCAAAGTTCTGTGATATGTTAACAGCGTACCAAACATTTCGTTACGATGTGAAAAGTCATTTTAATTTCTTATGAGGCCCATTACGTATTCTAGTAGCGCCGTAACTACTGTCTGGTCACTGTTTGGTCACAGATGCCTTGCTGCAGTAATGACGACTAAGAAGCGTTGTGTGTGTGGGTTCCAGAATGATTCATACCGCCGCGAAATTATTTTCGAAGTCATTGTCGATATGTCGATGTCCCTAATGTGATGGAAAAAACGATAGATGGTCATCTGTTAAATGTAAATAGCAAAGAATGAGAAGAGGTAGCGACTGTAATCCCTTGTGAGAAGCAGGTTAACTACCTTTTGTAAAAGTGTAACATCGCCCCCTCTCTACTTGCATTTTTTGTAGTTAGTGTCCAAGAGGCATATGTAATATGTATCAAAATACTCGTTGTAAGTTTGTTCATTGCATTATACAGATTTTCTGAACTCAGTTTGGACTTTTTATTTTTATAACGAAAAGTGTGTTAAACATAGCGCGAACGCAGATATGAGGCTATGCAGCAGATCAAGATGTTACCACAATGATAGATTGGCATTTACAATCTTTGGCTTGGCCAGCTCACAACCAAACTGTTCGAATTTTGTTTATCAAAGTCTGTACTCTTCCAACTATTCTCGTAATCAATGCAATTAGCACGCGATGGAAACGAAGAATTTTAATTTCAACAGTTACCACAGTAATTATGTTGAGAAACTGCTTAGTGTCTGCACTTTATTGCTGTAGCGAAGCTGAACAGGACGCTTAAATTGAGACGTTACAACCCAGTGTAAATTTCAAATGTGGTATTTCAAAGCACATAATATTTGCTTCTTCCATCGATTTTCCTATTTTTTTTCTGCAAGATTCTATGACACTACTGTTAGTGCTCATTTAGTATCAGATCCTTTTTCTCGTTACTTATAGACAATTCGCTTCAAGGTAAATGATAACAGCCAAACAGTTACAGGATAAAGATTTATTGAAATCCTAGACCATGGTTTCAGTATATCTAAATATACTAAAATCGAATCCTGCAGTGGAGATACATAAAACAATCGTGCCAAACGCGTCGTCAGTAGTTAAAATTAAAATATCACTTGTATTTGTACAGCATAATTATGCAGAGAATGTCGATGCCAACACGGCATATCATTAGTACTTAGCCTGTGAACTACACACAACTAACAGTAATTACTGGATCCAGGTAAATACGTGATATACCGAATAGATTTCGTTGTGGAAATGAGTTGAGCTGGTGCACATAAACAGACATATCTAAATAGCGAATTGTATTTCTTGTTAGAAGAATTTGAATAGCATTGTTTCTCAATTAAGACTGTTGTCCGGTAGTGATTTAGATTCAGATGTCAGTTTATTTAACGCATTCGTAATGTCAAGTTGTCGTCCATGAAGCTGTGCGTAACTTGTCGGGGAAGTTGGCCTGTATCTGTTTTCCAACAGCAAAGACGGCTGCTGCTAAGACTCTCCCAAACAAATGACAGAATAGTCATTTGTGGCTAAACAGCGTGGAAACTGAACTTATAAATCAGTTAAGGTGTACCTTAAGCGTCCAGTGTGTTTTTTGTGTTTCTCACAATGACTCTGATGTGAATTCCATTCAACACGTATGTAAATGTGATGACACTTTTAAGGAGTATCGAATGGAAACAGCAATATCGAAAATTTCAGCTCTTTATTATAGGCAGCGGACCGTCGCCTGGCTATCTTCGTACAACTGATCGTATCAACAACGACAAGATTTATATTCATTAACAATGCAGTATTATGTCGATCCAGCGTGTTTTCGTAGCACGCGAATTTCATTATAGAAATTAATCATCATCATCATCATTTAAGACTGATTCTGCCTTTCAGCGTTCGGTCTGGAGCATAATCACTCTTATACAGTTCCTCCATGATCCCTTATTCAGTGCTAACATTGGTGCCTCTTCTGATGTTATACCTATTACTTCAAAATCATTCTTAACCGCATCCAGGTACCTTCTCATCGGTCTGCCCCGACTCCTCCTACCCTCTACTGCTGAATCATTGAGTCTCTTGGGTAACCTTGCTTTTCCCATGCGTGTAACATGACCCCACCATCTAAGCCTGTTCGCCCTGACTGCTACATGTAGAGTGTTCATTCCCAGTTTTTATTTTGATTTCCTCATTGTGGACACCCTCCTGCCATTGTTCCCATCTACTAGTACCTGCAATCATCCTAGCTACTTTCATATCCGTAACCTCAACCTTGTTGATAAGGTAACCTGAATCCACCCAGCTTTTGCTCCCATACAACAAAGTTGGTCGAAAGATTGAACGGTGCACAGATAACTTAGTCTCGGTACTGACTTCCTTCTTGCAGAAGAGAGTAGATCGTAGCTGAGCGCTCACTGCATTAGCTTTGCTACACCTCGCTTCCAGTTCTTTCACTATGTTGCCATCCTGTGAGAATATGCATCCTAAGTACTTGAAACCGTCCACCTGTTCTAACTTTGTTCCTTCTATTTGGCACTCAATCCGTTTATATTTCTTTCCCACTGACATTACTAACGAATATGGAAATTTACCTTCAGACAGACGTAGTGCATTACGGCGTCTGCTCATTTGCTCCTTCCACCAATCACCGCTAAGGACCCATGACGTCACGCACGCGTGTACCTGGCAGTGGAACACGTCTCCGTCGCTTCGATATTAAACCAGCTGTCCACCTCGGCGAATGGAGGCGAACGCGAAATGTAGGCAGTTGGCCAGTGGCACTACCACGCGTTTCCCGCGAACAAGCGGGAGCTGAAGAGGACTCGAAACAGCGACCAGACCACAGCCTGTGGACGCTGCGTCGCTATTTTCTGGTGGTGATGATCAACACACGCGACACAACACCACAGAGTTAGACACGGTGCAGAGCTCAGATATCCAGAGAGCATTATTTTGCGTCGCAGACGAATTCTTTTCGACGAAATTGAATAGGAAAAAGAAAATGTGACTGATGTGAGTTTAATGAAAGGTGAAATGTGTGTACGACCTGAGACGCTGCCCACTTGATAAAATCTGCTGTATGGTTAGTTAGAGGGCAGACAGCGTGATCCCGGGTAAATGATTTTTGTCAGGAAAAATCTGTAGAATAAAAGTAATACGTCATCCACGTAATTACAGATACCATGAACATAGCCGACGAGCACCATCACATCTCTTGTATATTTTTAATTTTATTCAGTATAATGATACGTATCCGCCAACACCCACTTTCAAGGAAATTCCTTGTGGCTTCCCTTTTTAATAATAAGAATTGCAAAGGTTGCACCTGTTCAGTTATCTCCTGCTAGATGCAACAATTTTAGGTCTGACGTCACGCGCGCTGGACTGCTCTTGGAATTGCTCGTCAGTATCTTATAAAGGTTTTGTCTTCAGTTACTCATTTTAAAGTTTATTTGTGTTAATATTTGCTGTAAAAATAACTTATTAGTGGATTCTCATTAACCTCAGTCTTTCTTCCTGTGTTATTGGCTCTAGTGGTGTGTTAGTCGCGAGTGTGCTTATGTAGCTCATCCAAGCATCACGCCTCAGTAGTGGCCGGCCGGTGTGGCCAAGCGGTTCTAGGCGCTTCAGTCTGGAACCGCGCGACCGTCTCGTGGTGGGAAGGTATGACATGCGTTTAGGCCTTCTTGTGTTAGTCTATGGTATTCCATTTGCTCACTCGTTACTCGTATTACTTTGGATAATTTAATGTCATGATTTATTCGGAGCTATGTGACATACTACTGGATTTGCTTATCATGTCAGGGTTTTCATGGAAGGTGTTGGATTTGCCTGACACCTTACACACACTCCATATGTATCGAGCTCTGTCGTACCTCTTCAATGTGTCTATCATGTGATAGTATATCCTCTGAAAATACCAAAATATTATCCAGATTTGCGTAACAGAAAGGTAATCCCTGGAGCACTTAATCAATGAATCATTGCCAGGATTGTGCCGTATTTTCGAGTCCGAATGGCATAAACAGAAATTCCAGTAGCGCAAAGAGTGTGATCACCACCGTCTTTGTCACGTCACCCGGAGCCTCAGGAATCTGACTGTATGCCTTACGGCACTCCATTACTGAGAAGACATTCGCACCCGCTAGAGCGTAGTTAAACGTTTGAATGTTTGGTGTGGGATACTTGTCTGGGGTTGTTCTCGCGTTCAATCGGCGGTAGTCGCCACAGGGACGTCTTTCTTGCGTACTAGGTGGAGGGGGGACGCCCAAGAACTGTCAGACCTCCTAATTACTCCAGTCTGGAGAATCTCCTCAAATATCGCATTTGCCTCCGCTAATCGCTCTGGGGCTAATCTGCGGACACGTCTCGATACTGGCGGACCTATTTGATCCGGTGGTAAGAGAGAGTTATTTGCCAAGTCCACGGTGAGTTCAAAATGAGACAAGAAAACTGCGCCTAATATTGGCTGTAAAATATCTGCCACTACAAAATTACACCTATAACGGGTAGATAAACCAACATCTATCGTGAGCTCTTTATACTTGAGAGTATCAACCACTTGTAATCTAATCTGCGCGATGTTAGTTTACGTTTCCAGGTTGACGCAGAGTGGCATAAAGGTACAGCATTCGGGAAGCCTTCAAGAGCCTCACCTTGACTGTGCGTGTTGCTGCCTGCAACTGTCAGCTGGTTGCTCGTTCGTATACGGCGCCGTTCGTGAGTGCCGCAGCCCGTGGCGCCTAGAGCGGGCTGCCCTCGCCATTTGGGTATCCACAAGGTTTGGCACATCTCGTAGCTTGTGGCCCGAATCGTCTGTGATACCAGCAAAAACTGTCAGTGTGACCTTCATCCTGTTTGGAGTGTGACTTCTTGTTGCTGGTCGACGTCTGCATCCCCAAGCTATGTAGCCGAGTAGCCTTATTTTCCACCGCGTCTTGCAGTTTCCTGATCCCCTCAGCGATGCCTTGTTTTTGTCTGTAACCTGTGGCTGCACAGCTTAACTTCGATTCTTCTAACCATTCCGATGAGTCATCATTGGCTTCCGTTGCTGAAGTGGCAGATGACGTTGCTACAGACGCTACGAGCTTCGACTGTAGAGTAGCGCAAGCTGTGTCAGCTGTTTGTAGTTTCTTGTCGAGAGACAGTCCGTCGTACGCAAATGGACGTCAGTTGAACTTGATGAGGAAGCTGATGTCGCCAGACATGCACTAACAGTTCACTGATATCATGTTTGCGTCGACTATATTTCGCAAATGTCTCCAGAATTCAGATGAACTTCTGTCCCCTCGTTTCTCCTGATACATCACCTGGGAAGGCAGTGGTGTAGTCAGTTTCATGCAGCGAAAGTGTGGTCTGTGATTGTTGGAGCGGTGGATGTATGATCATATCAGAGACTATCGCTGTTGCCCTCTGATCCAGGTTGCGAATTGCGAGAATGAATTTTTCTCTGTCTTCGGTTATGCGTTGTTGCTCGAAGATATTCTCTGTAATCGCAAACAATACGTCTGGCTCCGTAGGCGTGACTGGCGGTGCTCTTAACTGCATGCGTGGCGCCATTGATCGAACGGCGCGTTCGTGCGTGAAAGATCTTCAGCATCTGAGTGTGCTAGTGTTGTGCCTGCTACTACCGGAGTTTGCAAACTCATGGATTCCGTTTTGCTATCATTCTTCGGCGTTGCAAACTCCAAAAGCTCAACCTCTTGCTTTAGCCGTCGTATCTCGTCGTTAGTTGCTCACAGAATTTTGTTAGCTTCTTCCATCTTTGGTAAAACTGTCGCACAACATTAAGTTTCGAGAGCTTTTCTTACTTTTCCTGGTGTCATCCATTATGTAGGCAATAAATTAAACCCACATAGAGCTTTGCACGAAATGCTTTATTTATAAAAAAAAATTGTTCTGAGCACTATGGGACGTAAATCTATGGTCATCAGTCTCCTAGAACTTAGAAGTACTTAAACCCAACTAAGCTAAGGACATCACACAACACCCAGTCATCACGAGGCAGAGAAAATCCCTGACCCCGCCGGAAATCGAACCCGGGAACCCGGGCGTGGGAAGCAAGAGCGCTACCGCACGACCACGAGATCCGGACTTTATTTATCCAACTCGGAAAAGAAAAACTAACTTCGCTAACAGTCAACGAGTAAAAACCTACAACTAACGTCCGCTGCACTTGCATGCAGTAAATGAAGTACACATCACTGACTACTCCCACGTTCCCACGAGTTTATTAAATCGTTATTCCGCCACAAACAGCAAGAAACACTGCTGAAAACTATTAAATTTAGTAACTCTATAACATTGCACAAATAACTTTGTCGGCCGATACAGCTTCAACTGCACGCCGCGAAACGTAAAAACACTACTGAGGTTCAAAATGGCTCTGAGCACTACGGGACTTAACATCTGAGGTCATCAGTCCCCTAGAACTTAGAACAAGTTAAACCTAACTAACGTAAGGACATGAGACACATCCATGCCCGAGGCAGGATTCGAACCTGCGGTTTCTCATTGCATAGACAGAATTTTTGTAGGCAGAGCTTAAGGTTAACATTGAGACCCTGATTGGTCAGATGAAAACACAGCCAGATAGTTTTTTTAAACCAACTTCGGTAAATTGTAGTAAGGAGAAGTTAGGAGAGAGTTGCTTCCGAGACGGCGAGGTGAGCGGAGCTGTGCTGCCTGCCGCCCCCTGACGAACACCGACAAGGTAATGAACGCACGCGATGCCGCATAACAGCGCATAAAGCGTCACTCAGAACTGCAGAAGTGTCATCTGTTACACCCCCTTTTTTCGTAATACTAGTGTCGATCGTCAATTAAAGCTCGTGGTGTTCACATTTGCCACTTGAAGTAAGAATCTGAAACGTGATCATTTTTCTGTTATATAGTTATTGAGAAGCCACATCAGCCACTGTAATTTACGACAAGTTAGATGAGAAATTAAAGATAATTGAGGATCACTGTAGACTATTTTGATAGTTTTCTCTTTTGTGAAACTTAATTTAAACCTAGATTATAGATGTGATATGGCAAAGGTCATCCTTCGATCCATTGTGGAACTTGGAAACCCATTCACGGAATATTCGTTCACATTTTTGTTGAACGCAGTTGGTTTTTACCATCCTGTATTAAAACATTTCGTTTTATCAATAGTGCAATTTATAAACAAGATTTTGTGAGTAGAATAAAATTTCCAATAGTAAACTTAACTGCTTTTTCGACGTTATTTTACCAGCTAACAAAAAATAGGAAAGCCTTGAACCCCTTCCACTAAATTTAGTTAGTATTAAGATTCTTTTACAGGGAGTGCAGTGGAGCTGACGCTGAAATCATTAAATATTTTGTTATATCATCGATAGTCTCACTGAACTCTACATATCATGTGTGGTCTGGCGTCTCCTTACCAGCAACTGGTCCCAGGTTCAAACTAGTCAATTCCCTAAAAACCACGATCAGAGCGTCGTTGCGCGAAAGTGGTACGGAGACACGATATAGAACTAACAGACACCACGCAGAATGTTAGAAGCGATACGGAAAGACACATTCTGTTTCCGTCTCGCGATGCAGAAAGCAGTTGCGGAGGATGCAGTGTAGCCATTGGCTGACAGATGGCAATATGCGACTTGCATAAATAATATGTTACAAAGAAATAAACAGTGCCGAAAAGGCTAATACGTCTATCGGGCGCCATTCTGTCACACAACCATGAAGGACAATGTATAGAGTATAATACTGGAAACAGGATTTATGATACGGTTTCAAATACAGCTGTAAATGTAGAAAGGAGGAGGAATGTGGAGTGCAAAAATATTTTTTTTCTCTGTCTTCCCGTTCTGGAAAAGGAACGATTGGTGGATATTCACTTTAATTGCGCCAACGAGAATATGAAACGTACTTTAAAAGTACTGCTTATGCTTAGCAAATGTGGTTTTCATAAAACGATCTCCGAGTACCATTTCTGGTTCGTTATGTGAACACTTTCGTATCGATTCTCGCAGTGCGGTTTCAGATGCCGGTTTTGCTACTGTATATTAAAAGTGAAAGTCGATACCACAGCAATCCATCATTTTGCGTTTTTGAAGCATATTCGATTGTGTCAAATGCTAAGTATTGAACTTCTAAAAATGCGGTTAGTACTCCTGTCACGCCGTGTCCGGCATATGTAACGGTACTCGATGGCAAACCTTGCTCAATCTGCACTGCTCAAGTTACTCCTATTTTTGACATACGTTACACATACATCACTTAACGACTTCCAAACGCGTCGTCGGCCAGTGTTCCGCCACAAGCACGAAATTGTAAAACCATCTTCGGTTCGCATACTGACGGTGTATTGATTCTGAAACGTTTATTCGGACCTTCAGATCGCAGTAATGGAGAATCTGACTTCATCTTTCCATTGTTTCTCCGTCTCCTGCAGTCCACGGAGTTCCGTCCGTACAGCGATACATTGTTGGTGCCAGCGCTCCAACATGTCTCACACAATGTCCTGATTCTCAGGAGTTTAGGGTAACATCAGCTGGAGGCAACTGTGACAGAAGGCCACCCATGAGTGTGTGGAGTGCGGAACAGCAGTGTCCGGATGCCTTAAAATGGTACGACTGGCCAGCGACTAGGAGTGTGACTCACGTGTTTGGATGTACACGCACTTCGCAACTGGAGGACTATGCGAGGGCCGGCCGATGTGGCCGCGCGGTTCTTGCGCTGCAGTCTGGAACCGCGAGACCGCTACGGTCGCAGGTTCGAATCCTGCCTCGGGCATGGATGTGTGTGATGTCCTTAGGTTAGTTAGGTTTAACTAGTTCTAAGTTCTAGGGGACTAATGACCTCAGAAGTTGAGTCCCATAGTGCTCAGAGCCATTTGAACCATTTTTTGACTATGCGAGATTCTGCTATGAGAAAATTTTAAACATTATGTCACTGAGCCAAGCAAGGATTCATTCTTATTTTGATAACGAACTCTTGCATGTAAATTTTTTAATCGTTTACATTGACTTCACACCACCGCCATTATTCGCGGGAGAGTTTAAAATTCCAGCTTTCCACGGCGCTAGCGACAACAATCATTCGCTGAGGTAGCGACAAAGGTCTTACGGCTGCAAGAGATGGAGAAATAACGTAAAAGTCAACGCAGCTTCTACATCACTACCATCTGGATTTGTGAACGTACTCACAATCAGTAATGTGTCAATATGCAAATATGGTACCAGTTTCGTGATTTTGTGGATTGCGTGCTGGCCTTCAGTGACATCGCGGAATATAGGCGGACGACCGGGTAGTGAGTCATCCAACAACGTATGTGTAACGTACGTAAAAAAATGAATAATTTGAGCAGTGCTGGTTGAGCGAGGTTTGCCATCGAGCAGCGTTATACAGGATTAGGAAAAAACGTTTGACCAAAGGTGTAGGACGAATAGATAGTGTGAAACATAGGAATTTTAGCAACTAAGGGTCGCAACAGCGTATTGTAGGCTCTACAGGAACGTAACCTAAATCTGTCATATGGACGTATTTACTCAAAAAGAAACATAATTCACAGAAAATGTATACCTAAACCCAGTCGTTGGACTAACCAGTCTTCACGGTGAGAACAAGATAAACTTAAAGCATCTCATTTGCATGTATCGTACTTAACTGACGTACCAGACAGCACTTCTTTCGAAATGAAAACAATCACATGATCATGTTTCATGTGTTCAAAACGTCAAAGTAAACGAAAATGAGCTACCTCTTAATTAAGGTAAGTATGTCGTAGCTACTGTTCAATCTGACCACCGTTTTCATGCTGCCATAGCGTCGTAAATAAACTACGATCGCTATTAGCCAAAATTAGCTACGTTATGTGTATTCTCTTAAAGCTAAGGGACATCAGTTTTGTCAAAAGACAGGCCGTAGAGACGAGAATGTTCAGCAGTAACTTGTACCGGCACGGCGGCTGTTGTCTTAGCGTTGAGAGACTGCAGAGGATATCGGACATTTTTGTTTACGTTTTCGGCATGCCGACGTCGACACCTTCTTTCGCAGCACGGCTGCAGTCGGCTGGATAAATTTGCTATTCAGATTTAGCGCGGCAAGAACACCGAGAGCGTGTGTCACAAGAATGTTGCTGTGAGAAACGCCGTTCCCAGTTGTAACGAAATGTTCGGTCCACAACTATTTTAGCAGCATTTTATAAATTGCACGTCTTTGTAATTGAACGCATATATTTTGCTGATGGCCTGAAAACCTAAGAACTGAGGAGAAATGTAATTCCGGTGATGGGTCGACCAAACGTTTAGCTTCCGAGAATGATCGATTAAGGAAAATATTATCACTTATATCATTTTTCAGTGACGAATACGACGGTTACTTTCTGTAGGGATGAATGGTCACTTTCGCGATTCGCTTTCCATGTCTGCGTACAAGATTTAGGCACTGTCTCGCGGCAATAAATCGTTATCGCTGCCATGTGAAGAAACCGGTGGTCGACCGTCACATTGCAAGTGTGAATGCAGACATGATAATTATAAAGCCAGAGGGTGATATTTTTTATATCTCTACCGTTACAATTATTGAACTATTTTTACATGCGGACAGAGGGCATAAAGGAGCACATGCGAACATGACGCCAGCAGTGGTTAGTGGAAGTCAGTATCGTTTCAGTGAAGAAAACGATACCTAATTTCGTTTGGGAAGAAAGATAACTTTTGAGAGTTTGTCTGTGAAGGCATAACACGAAATGTGGGTTTATGTAGCCTAGTCACAGTTATCTGCGTTCCATCGACGTAATTTATCGTGTACAAGTTTATTCGCTTATTACTCTGCTAATTTTTTCCTGTTTCCACTTACGTCAGCGGACAGCCATTACTCGCGATAAACTGCCGACTTGTTGGAGCGCTGGCACCAACAATGAATCGCTGTACGAACGGAGCTCCGTGGACTGCAAGAGACGGAGAAATAACGGAAAGATAAAGTCAGATTCTCCATTACTGCGATCTGAAGATCCGATTAAACGTTTCAGAATCAATACACCGTCAATATGCGAAACCGAAGATGGTTTTACTATTTCGTGCTTGTGGCGGAACACTGGCCGACGACGCGTTTGGAAGTTGTTAAGCGATGTATGTGTAACGTGTGTCAAAAATAGGAGTAACTTGACCAGTGCAGATTGAGCAAGGTTTGCCATCGAGTACCGTTACATATGCCGGACACGACGCGACAGGAGTACTAACCGCATTTTCAGCAGTTCAATACTTAGCTTTTGACAAAATCGAATATGCTTCAAAACCGCAAAATGATGGAATGCTGTGGTGTGGACTTTCACTTTTAATATACAGTAGCAAAACCGGCATCTGAAACCGCATTGCGAGAATCGATACGAAAGTGTTCACATAACGAACCGGAAATGGTACTCAGAGATCGGTTTATGAAAACCACATTTGCTAACCATATGTAGTACTTTTAAAGTACGTTTCATATTCTCGTTGGCACAATTAAAGTGAATATTCACATATCATTCCTTTTCCAGAACGGGAAGACAGACAAAAAAAAAATATTTTTGCACTCTACATTCCTCCTCCTTTCTACATTTACAGCTGTATTTGAAACCGTATCATAAATCCTGTTTCCAGTATTATACTCTATACATTGTCCTTCATGGTTGTGTGACAGAATGGCGCCCGATAGACGTATTAGCCTTTTTTGCACTGTTTATTTCTTTGTAACATCTAATTATTTATGCAGGTCGCATATTGCCATCTGTCGGCCAACATCTACACTGCATCCTCCGCAACTGCTTTCTGCATCGCGAGGCGCCAACAGAATGTGCTTTTCCGTATCGCTGGTTCGGCCCAAATCACGTATTTTCTTGAAATAAAACAGAGCATCCGTACGTCAAAATCTGTTGCCTGTTAGCATGAAAGAAGGTAACGTGAAATAACTGTGAGCGGGCAAGACTGCCACGTCAGAGAGACAGCCGGCTGCGGTTTCAAATCCGCCTCAGCGCTGTGCCAGAGGGTATCGTACAACGCAGAGAGGCGGCGCGGTGTGGACTACAGGTTGCCTTCGTTCTCGAGCAAAGCCATGGGAAGCGCTATGAAATAAGTATGTATTAAAACCATGAAATAAGTTTATGTTTTGTTTTGAATTTCAAGAGAATGGAAGTAAACAAACCCTTCTTTTCGTGTGATTTTCCAACACTACACGGGATGTTATTGTTCTTAGAGAGACGAAAAAAATGATTTGAATATCACGTTCGAGCGTACTCCCTACGAAGTGTAATTTTCGGCAACTTAAAGTAATACCTTGTATTTGTTTTTTTGTTGGGTACATCTAAAAACATAGCACCATTCGTAGCATGGGGTAACAAGAAGCATAATCAGTTAGGTGTGACACTGGAAGAAACGCTATCTTCAGAGAAGGACGTCGTGAGTCACGTGTTGGGAGCGACCGACTGTCTGACGGATCTTGAAACGGAAAATCTGAACAGCAGCGTGAGGCAAGGGCCGGACAGATTCTGCTACGTAGGAATAGTATCCAGTAATGTGTGGGCGGCGGTACGGCACTCTCTGGACAGATTAAAATCGACGTAACTGATCACTGATTGGGACACGGTACTGGGCACGCACCTCGAAACTGGCAGTGTACACGAAATTGTGCCGTGGGCAGAGTTTCAAACATCAGTTCGTTGCCCCAAGCAGGAAGAGACTCGAGTGTTTCACTTAAACAGAAACACGGATTGACCTTTGTCTTTTTCGTAGATTACGTTTTGCGTGTATATTACACATAAATTTTATGCACCAATTACTACTGGAGGTGTAGCCTGTAAAAGCTGGCCAAGTTTCAAATGTACACGTATTTTGCTCGAAGCTGAGTGTAGAGTGACGAAATACGGTAACTAACGAGTAAGTACTTGGTAAAAAGTATAATGTAAAACTGTTAATAATCATAGCGGTTGTAAAATATTATACAGCGCGTTTAATTTGATTCTGTTGATACCAAGAAAAGATACTGATGTTCCAAAGTGAAAAAATAGCGAAATCATCGATAAAGAGAAATGAGTATATGTGGCGAAACACGTCACGCGTCGTCAACGGAGACAAGGGTTCCGCGTGACGTCACACGTCGGGGCGTGCTGCTGCTGTTCGGTTCCTCTGTCTCTAAACGCGCCTCAGCCGCTGTGGTTGCCATTGAGATTTCACGAACGACTCAGCTGTCGCTACAGCTCTATGACGGAACACATTTGTAGTTAAGTCTTTGCATTTTGTGGTTGTTTATCGTTTTTGCCGCCAAAATTGCAACATTCATTCACACTATGCGTTACGTAATTCGGTTCTCTCTTTTATTAAATATTCAGTTTATAATGTTACAGACCCCCCCATGAACCATGGACCTTGCCGTTGGTGGGGAGGCTTGCGTGCCTCAGTGATACAGATGGCCGTACCGTAGGTGCAACCACAACGGAGGGGTATCTGTTGAGAGGCCAGACAAACGTGTGGTTCCTGAAGAGGGGCAGCAGCCTTTTCAGTAGTTGCAGGGGCAACAGTCTGGATGATTGACTGATCTGGCCTTGTCACACTAACCAAAACGGCCTTCCTGTGCTGGTACTGCGGACGGCTGAAAGCAAGGGGAAACTACAGCCGTAATTTTTCCCGAGGGCATGCAGCTTTATGATTAAATGATGATGGCGTCCTCTTGGGTAAAATATTCCAGAGCTAAAATAGTCCCCCATTCGGATCTCCGAGCGGGGACTACTCAAGAGGACGTCGTTATCAGGAGAAAGAAAACTGGCGTTCTACGGATCGGAGCGTGGAATGTCAGATCCCTTAATCCGGCAGGTAGGTTAGAAAATTTAAAAAGGGAAATGGATAGGTTAAAGTTAGATATAGTGGAAATTAGTGAAGTTCGGTGGCAGGAGGAACAAAACTTTTGGTCAGGTGATTACAGGGTTATAAATACAAAATCAAATAGGGGTAATGCAGGAGTAGGTTTAATAATGAATAAAAAAATAGGAGTGCGGGTTAGCTACTACAAACAGCATAGTGAACGCATTATTGTGGCCAAGATAGACACAAAGTTCATGCCTACTACAGTAGTACAAGTTTATATGGCAACTAGCTCTGCAGATGATGAAGAAATTGATGAAATGTATGACGAGATAAAAGAAATTATTCAGGTAGTGAAGGGAAACGAAAATTTAATAGTCATGTGTGACTGGAATTCGTCAGTAGGAAAAGGGAGAGAAGGAAACATAGTAGGTGAATATGGATTGGGGGGAAGAAATGAAAGAGGAAGCCGCCTTGTAGAATTTTGCACAGAGCATAACTTAATCATAGCCAACACTAAGTTCAAGATTCATAAAAGAAGGTTGTATACCTGGAAGAATCCTGGAGATCTAAAAGGTATCAGATAGATTATATAATGGTAAGACAGAGATTTAGGAACCAGGTTTTAAATTGTAAGACATTTCCAGGGGCAGATGTGGACTCTGACAACAATCTATTGGTTATGAACTGCAGATTGAAACTGAAGAAACTGCAAAAAGGTGGGAATTTAAGGAGATGGGACCTGGATAAACTGAAAGAACCAGAGGTTGTAGAGAGTTTCAGGGAGAGCATAAGGGAACAATTGACAGGAATGGGGGAAAGAAATACAGTAGAAGAAGAATGGGTAGCTCTGAGGGATGAAGTAGTGAAGGCAGCAGAGGATCAAGGAGGTAAAAAGACGAGGGCTAACAGAAATCATTGGATAACAGAAGAAATATTGAATTTAATTGATGAAAGGAGAAAATACAAAAATGCAGTAACTGAAGCAGGCAAAAAGGAATACAAACGTCTCAAAATTGAGATCGACAGGAAGTGCAAAATGGCTAAGCAGGGATGGCTAGAGGACAAATGTAAGGATGTAGAGGCTTGTCTCACTAGGGGTAAGATAGATATTGGCTACAGGAAAATTAAAGAGACCTTTGGAGTAAAGAGAACCACTTGTATGAATATCAAGAGCTCAGATGGCAACCCAGTTCTAAGCAAAGAAGGGGAGGCAGAAAGGTGGAAGGAGTATATAGAGGGTTTATACAAGGGCGATGTACTTGAAGACAATATTATGGAAATGGAAGAGGATGTAGATGAAGATGAAATGGGAGATAAGATACTGCGTGAAGAGTTTGACAGAGCACTGAAAGACCTGAGTCGAAAGAAGGCCCCGGGAGTAGACAACATTCCATTAGAACTACTGATGCCCTTGGGAGAGCCAGTCATGACAAAACTCTACCATCTGGTGAGCAAGATGTATGAGACAGGCGAAATACCCACAGACTTCAAGAAGAATATAATAATTCCAATCCCAAAGAAAGCAGGTGTTCGCAGATGTGAAAATTACCGAACTATCAGTTTAATAAGTCACAGCTGCAAAATACTAACGCGAATTCTTTACAGACGAATGGAAAAACTGGTAGAAGCGAACCTCGGGGAAGATCAGTTTGGATTTCGTAGAAATGTTGGAACAAGTGAGGCAATAGTAACCTTACGACTTATCTTAGATTAAGAAAAGGCAAACCTACGTCTCTAGCATAAGTGGACTTAGAGAAAGCTTTTGACAACGTTAACTGGAATACTCTCTTTCAAATTCTGAAGTTGACAGGGGTAAAATACAGGGAGCGATAGGCTATTTACAATTTGTACAGAAACCAGATGGCAGTTATAAGAGTCGAGGGGCATGAAAGGGAAGCAGTGGTTGGGAAAGGAGTGAGACAGGGTTGTAGTCTCCCTCCGATGTTATTCAATCTGTAATTTGAGCAAGCAGTAAAGAACACAAAAGAAAAATTCGGAGTAGGTATCAAAATTCATGGAGAAGAAGTAAAAACTTTGAGGTTCGCCGATGACATTGTAATTCTGTCAGAGACAGCAAAGGGCTTGAAAGAGCAGTTGAACGGAATGGACAGTGTCTTGAGAGGAGGATATAAGATGAACATCAACAAAAGCAAAACGAAGATAATGGAATGTAGTCAAATTAAATCGGGTGATGCTGAGGGGATTAGATTAGGAAATGAGACACTTAAAGTAGTAAAGTAGGTTTGCTATTTAGGGAATGAAATAACTGATGATGGTCGAAGTAGAGAGGATATAAAATGTAGACTGGCAATGGCAAGGAAATCGTTTCTGAAGAAGAGAAATTTGTTAACATCGAGTATAGATTTGTGTGTCAGGAAGGCGTTTCTGAAAGTATTTGTATGGAGTGTAGCCATGTATGGAAGTGAAACATGGACGATAACCAGTTTGGACAAGAAAATAGAATCTTTCGAAATGTGGTGCTACAGAAGAATGCTGAAGATAAGGTGGGTAGATCACGTAACTAATGAGTAGGTATTGAATAGGATTGGGGAGAAGAGGAGTTTGTGGCACAACTTGACTAGAAGAAGGGATCGGTTGGTAGGACATGTTTTGAGGCATCAAGGGATCACAAATTTAGCATTGGAGGGCAGCGTGGAGGATAAAAATCGTAGACAGAGACCAAGAGATGAATACACTAAGCAGATTCAGAAGGATGTAGGTTGCAGTAGGTAATGGGAGATGAAGAAGCTTGCACAGTATAGAGTAGCATGGAGAGCTGCATCAAACCAGTCTCAGGACTGAGGACCACAACAACAACAACAATGCTACAGATGATTTCCTGGTACAGATAATTACAAAATCTTTTTGTGTCGCAATAAGAAATGCTCTGGCTTGAGGAACTGTTTCCTGGATGATTGCATGCTAGAAGGTAGACTGCTATCTCGTGTGCGTATTTTGTTCGTACTTTACCTAAGAAAAATACGAGAGTAGTAGTAGTAATAGACAACTTCGTAATGAATTACAGGCTTAGTTAAGTGTACTTCATAAGAAATAGTTAAGGACAGTTGTGTGTTACATGACATGTGGTAAGGACGTTAGCTTTAGTGAGTTTGTCTGTGGAGGGCGTAACTTTGAATGTCGATTGTTGTAATAGCTGTTAATTCATACCCCTACGTACTTTACCGTTTAAAATTGTCATCGCATTAAACTACCCGAAACGTGCAGTTTGACTGCTCCTTGTCGCGTTCATTACTTCTTTCCGTTTTTATTCATTTCGTAGAACCCTTCGTACTTCGGTGAGAAACTGAATGTAACTGTCATCATTCCGTGGCGCCAACAGCAACAATCGACCGTTGATGCAGCGACGGAGCTGTGTGGTCTGAAGAAGACGGAGAATTAGCGGAAAGATAAATTCAGATTCTACATTACTACGGTCTGCGTGTCTGAATGTGCTCACAATCAGTACAGTGTCACTATGCGAATCTGACGATGGTTTCGTGATCTTGCGGATCGCGTGGTGGCTTTCCAGTGACGTGGCAGAATATAGGCGGACGACCGGGCTGGAAATCATTCAGTCAGATATGTGTAACGTATGTGAAAAGGGAATAACACAAACGGTATAGGTTAAGCGATCCAGCACCGTTGTACAGGGCGTGGAAAAAATATTTGACCAAAAGTGCAGGGGGGAAAGACAGCATGAAACACAGGGATTTGTGTACGGCAACTACGCGACGAAACTGCATATTTTCAGCGCTACAGGAGCGTAATTTAAATCTGACATTCAGATGTCTTTACTCAAAATGATGGGTAACTTGCAGAACATGTATACGTAAAGAGAAACAATCGTCACGGTGAGAACTTGATGAATTTAAAGTATCATTTACGCGCATACCGGACTTAGCTGACGTACCAGACTGTCATTTTTCAGAAATGAAGATAATAACGTGTTCATGTTCCATTCTTCAATATTTCTTTAAAGGGCAAAAATGAATGGCAATTGAGCCACCACTTAATTAAAAAAATTATTTGTAGTAAATGCTAAAAGTGACCACCATTTTCACACTGGCGCAGCGCCTTAGGTATTCATTTGCAACCTCTAGCTTCTATACCCAGATTCCATCATTTGATACTGTCTTTGTGCCCTACACGTTTGGTCAAATTGTGTGTCCGCACCCTTTATATGCCAGACGGACAGAATGTTGGTCGAATTCTCAGCGAGTCCAGTACACTTAATCTTTGGTAGAAATTGCTGAAAACGGCAAAATGACGGAATGCATTGGTAGTGATCTGTAACTTTAAAACTGAGTAGACGGTAACTACGCTACGTTTAAAACGCGCTAAGAAAATAGATGTAAAATACTTTTCTTGATCACAGAAAGTCCTCTACTAATGTAGTAAATGTATAAGTATCGTGACAAGTGTCAGTCATGTTAATATTGGGCAAAACGTGAGACCCTACAGAAACGGTATTATTGAAAGCAAAGACTATGCACCGTTGGGCAATTGCTAAAGCATTAAAAACAAAACAAAATTTTTAACTGCATTGGTCACATTGTTCCTTTTATATCGTCTGTGATTAGGTAGTAATGACTCAGAAACTGTTAAATACGGTGATATTAACTTCTCTTAGTATCTCAATACATACCTAAAACATATGGGCAATGATCTATTGCACCACGCAGCCGTCGACCAGAATTAAATATTTGCTGCGAATTTCCATGTAGCCTATTTACTGAGCAGGCAAGGTGAACGGTGCGACGTTTACAAGGAACACGACATTCAGAAGACGAAAATTTTGGATATCCCTTTTCTCCAGTCATTTTTACGTATTAAACCTTAATAGGTTTTGCTAGTCTGAAGAAGCCTCCATGTTGCGAGCTCCATAATTTTTAGGCGTCTATCCTTGATACAGCGAACTTGTCGGTGTTTATCTAATATGAGAGGAGACATTAAGAAACGGTGGAGGGTATGCATTTCGTACGGATGCCAGTAAAAATACACTCCTGGAAATGGAAAAAAGAACACATTGACACCGGTGTGTCAGACCCACCATACTTGCTCCGGACACTGCGAGAGGGCTGTACAAGCAATGATCACACGCACGGCACAGCGGACACACCAGGAACCGCGGTGTTGGCCGTCGAATGGCGCTAGCTGCGCAGCATTTGTGCACCGCCGCCGTCAGTGTCAGCCAGTTTGCCGTGGCATACGGAGCTCCATCGCAGTCTTTAACACTGGTAGCATGCCACGACAGCGTGGACGTGAACCGTATGTGCAGTTGACGGACTTTGAGCGAGGGTGTATAGTGGGCATGCGGGAGGCCGGGTGGACGTACCGCCGAATTGCTCAACACGTGGGGCGTGAGGTCTCCACAGTACATCGGTGTTGTCGCCAGTGGTCGGCGGAAGGTGCACGTGCCCGTCGACCTGGGACCGGACCGCAGCGACGCACGGATGCACGCCAAGACCGTAGGATCCTACGCAGTGCCGTAGGGGACCGCACCGCCACTTCCCAGCAAATTACGGACACTGTTGCTCCTGGGGTATCGGCGAGGACCATTCGCAACCGTCTCCATGAAGCTGGGCTACGGTCCCGCACACCGTTAGGCCGTCTTCCGCTCACGCCCTAACATCGTGCAGCCCGCCTCCAGTGGTGTCGCGACAGGCGTGAATGGAGGGACGAATGGAGACGTGTCGTCTTCAGCGATGAGAGTCGCTTCTGCCTTGGTGCCAATGACGGTCGTATGCGTGTTTGGCGCCGTGCAGGTGAGCGCCACAATCAGGACTGCATACGACCGAGGCACACAGGGCCAACACCCGGCATCATGGTGTGGGGAGCGATCTCCTACACTGGCCGTACACCACTGGTGATCGTCGAGGGGACACTGAATAGTGCACGGTACATCCAAACCGTCATCGAACCCATCGTTCTACCATTCCTAGACCGGCAAGGGAACTTGCTGTTCCAACAGGACAATGCACGTCCGCATGTATCCCGTGCCACCCAACGTGCTCTAGAAGGTGTAAGTCAACTACCCTGGCCAGCAAGATCTCCGGATCTGTCCCCCATTGAGCATGTTTGGGACTGGATGAAGCGTCGTCTCACGCGGTCTGCACGTCCAGCACGAACGCTGGTCCAACTGAGGTGCCAGGTGGAAATGGCATGGCAAGCCGTTCCACAGGACTACATCCAGCATCTCTACGATCGTCTCGATGGGAGAATAGCAGCCTGCATTGCTGCGAAAGGTGGATATACACTGTACTAGTGCCGACATTGTGCATGCTCTGTTGCCTGTGTCTATGTGCCTGTGGTTCTGTCAGTGTGATCATGTGATGTATCTGACCACAGGAATGTGTCAATAAAGTTTCCCCTTCCTGGGACAATGAATTCACGGTGTTCTTATTTCTTTTTCCAGGAGTGTATAAGGAGGAGGAGGAGATTGCACACAAAGGGATGTTCAAATGTTTTATCCACGTCCGTTAAAGCTTTCGAAGCGTTTGAGCAACCAAAGTTACGCTTACTGGTGCATGGTTTTGGTTCAGATGGCTCTGAGCACTATGGGACTTAACATCTTTGGTCATCAGTCCCCTAGAACTTGGAACTAATTAAACCGAACTAACCTAAGGACATCACACAACACCCAGTCATCACGAGGCAGAGAAAATCCCTGACCCCGCCGGGAATCGAACCCGGGAACCCGGGCGCGGGAAGCGAGAACGCTACCGCACGACCACGAGATGCGGACGCGATTTTGAATTAAGTGTAGATACAGGTTGCGCACTTATTTCTTTTGCGGCTTTGTGGTATCGACTATTCAAACGCGATGCAGAATGGACGGTATGCTTGACAAGAGGCTACAGAAACGATAACTGTACGTGTTTCCACATTGTAAACAAGACGAGTACGAGCCAGCTTTATATATGACCGAAAGGTGCTGGAGACCACACCATCATTTCGGGAAAGAAGACGTCACAGCGATGTAAACATGTCGTCTGGACGCCTCAGGCGATTCTTTTGCTGAATCAGCAGACAGAGCGATTAATAATTATATAGTTGGCGGCTATAGCCAGAAGAGTAGAAACCGGTCGGAAAGATGGCCACCATTTGCGTTTTCAAAGTGTATTAGACGCATATTAGAGCAAAAGTTAGTCACACTGAAATGGAAAAAAAAATGTTTCTTCAGTACCTTAGTAGTAAGAATTTGAGGCCAGGGTCACTCGATTACAGTGGCAGTGCAGGATCGTATCGATGTTATGACGTCACCATATTGTGTCAGCAATAGACGCCCTGCCGAGACCTGAATATGAGTAGCGACGGGAACAGTTAATTCTGGGAAGCGCGCCATATTTCTTACATTTTCCCTCGTTTGTTACTTGCCTCATCTAAGTGTAACACTTCGCCTAGCTTTTTACGTAAAAATATTTAGAACATCTACATCTACATCTACATTTATACTCCGCAAGCCACCCAAGGGTGTGTGGCGGAGGGCACTTTACGTGCCACTGTCATTACCTCCCTTTCCTGTTCCAGTCGCGTATGGTTCGCGGGAAGAACGACTGTCTGAAAGCCGCCGTGCGCGCTCTAATCTCTCTAATTTTACATTCGTGATCTCCTCGGGAGGTATAAGTAGGGGGAAGCAATATATTCGATACCTCATCCAGAAACGCACCCTCTCGAAACCTGGCGAGCAAGCTACACCGCGATGCAGAGCGCCTCTCTTGCAGAGTCTGCCACTTGAGTTTGTTAAACATCTCCGTAACGCTATCACGGTTACCAAATAACCCTGTGACGAAACGCGCCGCTCTTCTTTGGATCTTCTCTATCTCCTCCGTCAACCCGATCTGGTACGGATCCCACACTGATGAGCAATACTCAAGTATAGGTCAAACGAGTGTTTTGTAAGCCACCTCCTTTCTTGATGGACTACATTTTCTAAGGACTCTCCCAATGAATCTCAACCTGGTACCCGCCTTACCAACAATTAATTTTATATGATCATTCCACTTCAAATCGTTCCGCACGCATACTCCTAGATATTTTACAGAAGTAACTGTTACCAGTGTTTGTTCCGCTATCATATAATCATACAATAAAGGATCCTTCTTTCTATGTATTCTCAATACATTACATTTGTCTATGTTAAGGGTCACTGTTGTCAACGAGAAACAGGGAAATACAAGACATTCTTTTGTATAAGAAAGGCGCTTTATATTTTTCTGTCGTCAGAGAGGCCGCACAGATCAGATTTCGCACAACTTCCAACATGTACAGCGACTGTTCAGTAGAGAAGTTCGTCGAATCATTTACGTCCCGACGTGGGGAAACAGCGTCGCAGACGTCGACACCTTGCCTGGCAGCTCGACGATAGTGATACGGCGCCGAGACAAAGGCGATGGACCTTTCTAAAATACTAAGGTTTTAATTCCACAAGAGCACGGACGGTGTCTGGCGCAAGAATGCCGTCGCGAGAAACTCCGTTCCCAGTTGTAACGGAATTTCCGGCCCACAGCTGTTTAAGCAGCAATTTACTGTAAACACCGCATCATTTGAGTTGTCCGTTTATCTGACTCTGACGAATTACAGGGCGGTCAAAAAATGGTTCAAATGGTTCTGAGCCATGGGACTTAACTTCTGAGGTCATCAGTCCGCTAGAACTGAGAAGTACTTAAACCTAACTAACCTAAGGACATCACACACATCCATGCCCAAGGCAGGATTCGAACCTGCGACAGTAGCGGTCGTGCGGTTCCAGACTGTAGTGCCTAGAACCGCTCGGCCACTCCGGCTGGCCAGGGCGGTCAGCAGGAAAGAACTGCGATTACGATGATAAGCTGAAGGCTTTTCCTAGCTGTAGTTTAATCGGAAGAGCGTAACCTTTCTTACCGTGGATTCTGTGGATTAAGGGAGACAACACTATGCTGTTTCAGTCCCCCTAAGCAACGAAACTAAAATACAGATTTACCCCGAGTGGGCAAATCGCTTCATCGTCTCGCTAGTACGGACGACCTCTAGTTTGGAAATGGAGATTCAGCCGTTGACAAAAGTTTGCTACCGACACTTCCTCAGTTCCCAAACAGAGCAGTGCACACACCGAGAGGTGAGTAACACACACGGTAATGAATCACTTCGTTAAATATACTGATCTCAGGTGTCTTTTGTTTTTCTTTCTTGTCTTACTATAAACCTACGGCACAAAAGTAACATACTCTGTGTGACGTGCAGGAACGGCGAAGTACAATCTGTCCGAACAAAGAGGATCTATCAGTTTCTTCTGACCAAAAGAACGCGTAGCTCGCACACTACCAATATGTTACCAGTTCTGACTAAACTGGTTCCAAAATGTTTACGTCGACGCGTCGTGCTGAACGAAACAGAAGAGCCGTAGTATGCATTATGCATGCAAATCTTCAGAGTACAACAGTCGCTTTGTTACGTAAAAGTCAACGCATCAAAGACAAATTAAAAATTCTAGTAGTACACAGTGATTCTAGCACAGCAACTGTGTTTCCGGTGATTGGGCGACGGTTTTCAAAGATTACGTATGACTGTCGCCAATTTCTAGTAAGAAGTATTTAAACACGACGTAGAGTGCACAACACATTTGGTGGAGCAAATATTAATCATAAATGTATTCTGTGTCGTCATCAAGGCAGCTTTGATACTGATTTGATGCGTGGTCGGAATGTGTGAGATGTCGCAGAACTACTTTGCGGGGGAAGATGCAACTACAACGTTAACACTTTGGGAACAGAAGTTGCGCGATTCGATTGTCGAGGCAGAAATCAAGCGTTGGAAATTTATGCGTTTGGCACTTGTAACCCGAAATGTTCCAAACTACCTATTAGTCATACGTCATCTATTTGTTAACCCTTTAACTGCTCTGAACGTATTAACCCACACGCCTTTGTACCTGTCCCTATGTGCTCTGAACATGTTTACTCGCCCCACCGGTCCTTTTAACTGGTACTCTGAACGTGTCTTTGGAACACTAAACGTATCATCTTAGTGAACAGAGCATAAGGTGGGGGCTGCATATGTGGCGTTTGGAAGGGAAGTCGGTCGTAATAAAGAGGACACGAGTGCAGAGGTCATAACGTCGCGGTTGTGTTTCATGGAATGCGATATATGTAGAACATACGTAAATTCTCCGTAGTAGGTCTATGCATCTGCATATGCGTTTCTAGGGCTGGGCTGACAGCGGTGAACTGTCGCTATGACGTATCATGAAAGTGCCTGCTAACCATCCGAAACACACGTGAAACGAAAGTCGTTACAGTTTGCCCATTGACGGGTCACTGACGAATGTTTGGACACTCTCTCGACTGGGGGAATTTGAACCCAAATGACAGCACAAGCTACGCAGCAAACAAATTCCAGAATCCTTGGGTTGGATGAAAGTAGGCTATGTCGGTGGTCAGATCTAAAACTCTATAAACGGCGAAAATTTTTGACACGACAGAACCTCTAACCCACTATTATGAATTTGCTCTACTCGTAAAGGTTTCTGGTACGTTACGCTTGTTATCTCGATATTGTGTCGGCATCTGTACCGGATTAAGCAAAACCGTACCGTTTTATTCCGTACAAAAATAGGACATTACCGATGTTACTTCTTAAAGCATAATGCCACACGTAACACGCAGTCCTGAGGAAATGGCCAGAAAGCTACGTGCCTTCGCGATATTTAGTCTTCTGTGGAGGTGGCCAGCTAATTGAGCCACATTACAACAAGATGAGGAATTCGTCGAATTACTGTAGTTCTGTCGTTTGTGAAAATAAAGAAATGACTGGACAGTGATTGAAACGCTTGCTGTCGTTCCACTTGGCCAAACGTAATAAGAATAGTTATCGCATTAACATTGTGACTGTTGGGGAAAGTAGGTTAATTGAATTACTACATGTGTGATACTAATACAACAAGCCGGCCGGAGTGGCCGAGCGGTTAAAGGCGCTACAGTCTGGAACCGCACGACAGCTACGGTCGCAGGTTCGAATCCTGCCTCGGGCATGGATGTGTGTGATGTCCTTAGGTTAGTTAGGTTTAAGTAGTTCTAAGTTCTAGGGGACTTATGAACACAGCAGTTGAGTCCCATAGTGCTCAGAGCCATTTGAACCATTTTTGAATACAACAAGATCAATTGTTGATTCCAAGTGCAGATAACGCAACTGTCTAATCCACTTAAGTTTTGAAGAATAGATGTGTGCTCCGTGTATATGTTTACCTCTATGGCCGAACGCATGAAACGTGGTGTGTGTGTGCACAGTTCCACATGCGCCTACGAGAGGTGTATAAAGCAGTCAGGCGCCGTAAAACAAAGCTTTGGTGATCTTCGTTCTCCCGATCGACGCCGATCAGCAACACGACAAAGTAATACCACTGACAGGAGCTTTTTCCTTTTCATCGCCTTTTCAGAGAAATTAATTGTTGGCTTGAATGCAGTCTTCCTCCTCTCATGTTTAGTGGTTAAAGGCCCTAGACGGATCGTTTTTTATCTGTTACGGTTTAACGAATGCAATTTGTAGAAACTGAAGGTGAACAGCTGGACACACTGCCACGAGTTCAAAATTCGCATCCATAAAAAACAGACGATGCTGTCAAGTTGATTATTACATGTTCACGATGGCTGGTGACAATATATCCGCTAATCCTACGTACGTGATTAAGAGTTCGCCTAGACTCTAAAGGAACTTTTCTAGCCAATATGTCTTCAAAACTATGAGGTGTAAATACGTTCTACTCCTTACCGCTATCCCTATTCCGCAAAACGCGTGTCATCCAGGTGAGCACAATAAAAGTATCACATGTGTTAATTGGCTTGGATAAAAACGTTTTGACGGTCTTTTCTGACGATTTCTACACATGTTTTCCGGAAGATTTTCTCACACAATCGCCTCCTTCCCAGGAATGAAGAGTAACATCAGCTGGAGACAGCTGAGACAGAAGGCCGTCCATGAATGTGCCGAGTGCGAAACAGGAACTGTGCGGATGCGTTAAGTTGGTAAAACTGGCCAGCGACTGTCAGTGTAACTCATATGTGGGAGTGGACACACATCTCGCAACTGGAGGGATACGCGAGGCTGTGCTGTGGGTACATTTCAAAAATGTAGTCTCTGCGTCAAATATGGTTTCACTCTCATTTCGGTGATAAACTCATGCATGCAAATTTCTTTGTCGTTCTCATTTACTCCATATAACAGCCACTACTCGCGGGAGAGTTAGAAGTGGCAACAATCCGCGATGCTAACAGCAACAATCAGTCGCTGAGGCAGTGACAAAGCTCTGTCGGTTGCGGTTGCGAGAGAAATTACCGAAGAAGTAAATTCGACTTATCTCTGTGTAATATTTCGCACCTTGGTTTCAGACAAAAATATTTACAGTACTGTTATCAACGCAAAACGGGGGGTACAGACTTTTTTAAATCATTATATTGCCTTACGTTTTCTGTTATCAGAGAGGCCACACAGATCAGACTTCGCAACAGTAATTTCAATCGAGACAGCGGCGTTTCTCCAGACCAAATCGTCGAATCATTTACGTCGCTACGTGGGGCAAAATATTTTAAAATATTGTCGAACTGCCACTAAGGTTTTAACTCGGTAAGAACACGGACGGCGTCTAGCGCAAGAATGCCGTCGCCAGCAACTCTGTTTGCAGTTGTAACGGAATTTTATGCCCACAGCAGGTTTCGCGGTAGTTTATTATAAACTCCGTGTCGTTTTAATCGTCCGTTTATATGATACTAACGAACTACAGAGCGGCGAACTGGAAAGGAATGCGATTACGAAGATGAGGTGAACGTTTTTCTTATAGTTTCATCGGGAGAGAGTACCATTTCTTATCGTGTTTTCTGATGATTAAGAGAGATATCAGTACACTCTTTCAGTCTATCCCCGCAAGCGATGAAAATAAAAAAAAAAACAACAGAAAATTTACCCGAGTTGATCAACTCGCTTCATCGCCTCGTTAGTAAGGGCGACATCATTTCATGGTGTCTCTGGTTTGGAACCAGAGTTTCAGCTGTGGGCTAAATTTTGCTACCGTTACTAACTAGAGACGCATCCTTACGTCCCAAATAAAGCATTGCATACACAGAGAGCTGGATAACATACACAGAAATCAGTGGAAGGAACTTATTTATAATGACTTTATCGTTGTTTTTTTTTTCTGGTCTCAATCTATACCAGCGCCACAAGACTAACATAGCGTGTGTGACGTTGTGGTCCACATGGAGGAACGGTTAAGCATAACCTGTCGGAACTAAGAGGTGCTGTCAGTTTCTGAAGACAAGAAGACAACGTAGCTTCATTTGTTAGAAATCTGGATTAGTCTGAAAGCCGCTGCATATTGCCTCCGGAACCGTATGTGGATAAACTCCGGAACAGTAACTGCAATTTTTGATATTTACTTCGAAGCATCGGTCTGATCGAAACAAAAGTAGTATGCATCATTCACAGAAATGTTGTGAGCCCCTCAGAGGCTTTCCTATGTAAAGTCAGTATATTAAAGACAAGATTCTAATAGCACACGCTAGTTTTACCTTAGCAACTGTGTTTGCCCTAGTAGGGGACATGGTTTTCAATGATTAGGAACATGTACGATACGTGCCAGTTTGTAGTACAGTTTTCTAACATGGACTTTCCGGACACGTCTTAGAGCGTACACCAAACTTCGTACGAGCACCTACTGACGACGAATTTCTTCTCTATTGTCATCAAGGAAACTTTCATACCGATTTGATACGTGGCTGGAATGTGTAAGAAATCACAGCACTACTTCGCAGAGGAGGAAGCAAACTGCAACAAAAACCCTTTGACAACAAAGGTTGTACGATTCGATTGTCGATGCAGTAAATAAACTGATGGAAATTTATGCATTTGGCTCATGTAATCATCGTTTTAGTAACTATCGATTAGATGTACGCCATTTATATGTTTTGAGAGTATATAAAAGCTGTAGCAGCAGAAACATTACACGATTTAAATGCTAAAACTTAATAATAGGACAAATCTTTTGCAATACTAAGCGTATCATCGTGAGTAAGAAGACTGTAAGGCCGAGCTCTGTCGATGTTAGGGGCTGTATATGCGGCGCTGCAGAGTCGGCCGTAATAAACAGGGCGAGGGTGTCCATGTTGTGACGTCACGGCTGTGTATCACGGAACGTGGCCGGCAGTGATGAGTACAGAATGTGTGTACATTTCCTAAGGTAGGTGTCTACATCTGCATGTTATGCGTTTCCCGGGCTAGATGGACGGCAGTGAATTATAGGCAGTGCTTAATATGCAAGTGGTTCCAGACTGACACGTGGAACAAAAGTCGTTATAGTTTGGCCAGTCACGGAGCAATGAGGAATGCTTGAACACTCTCTTTCAAAAGAAACAATTTTAACCCAAATGACTGTACAAACCTGTTTAAAAATCCTTGCATGCGTTGAAAGTATGGATGCATGTTGGTCGTCAGATCTAAAAGACATTCTTGACCGCTCGTCGTATCGACTGTCCAAGCGTGTCACATAAGTGGCCGTAGCTTTTCCCTGGCTTCACCCACAAGCACAAAACTTTTCCAATGCCATCACGGCATCGACGCTAGAATGTGACATAATTTTCAACATGATACGCCAAAATCTTCCTCTGTTTGTAGTTTATTCGTACTTGAAAAGAAAGTTACATTGCTAGAAATTCTTGCAAAAACTGGCAACAGGTGCTTGTTTTTCTTTGTGAGTTGTATTTTATCGACACGTCCGCCATGTTCAATGAGAAACACGGAACGACACAGCGTATGTTTGTATAGTCATGGTGTACTTCAAGAAAGGGAAATCTTCTTTCATCGTTTTAGAGGAAGAACACTTTCTTCTCCTCGTATTAAGGCGCACGACTTAGTTTTACACACGGCAGCCAACATACAATGGGGCGCACTAAAGCGAGCTCGCCGAAACCTGTGTTGCAACTGCCGCCTGCCTCTCACTGTTGTCTGCAACAGTCCGAAGACATCGCGTCGGTTGCATCTGCACGGCCCAACCCTTCGGAGGTTCGAGTCCTCCGTAGGGCGTGGGTGTGTGTCCTTAGTGTGTTGGTTAGTTTAAGTTGGATTAAGTAGTGTGCATGCCTAGGGACCGATGACGTCAGCAGTTTAGTCCTATAGGGACCCAACACAACCACGTCGGTTGCATCAACTACAAATGTGTCATATGACTGTGAATAGCTAATGCGTAAGTACGAATACAATCTTCTGTTCGCATCTATCCTCATCCCGTGACGAAAATACAGCGTCTTGGTTCCATTGTTGCGTTCACCAGAAGTGGTATTGGGAAATCGGTTTACGAAATCCGGTTTTGGGAGCCCCATGTAGGAAGGGGGGGTGGGGGTTGTTACCAGCTGTCTAGCACGGAACGAGATGAACGGACCGTGGCGTGGGTGGACGCAGGCGGTCCGGCAGTGCCGACACGGACGTAGACGCCTCGCTCTCTCTGCTGCAGCCTTTCCCTCGCATGCCTCGTGCCTAGCTAGCAACGCCGCCCCGTGACGTCAGCGTGTTGTTTTGAGGTGGGTGGAGGGGGGGAGGAATGGGGCAGCCGCGCGCCCCGGCTGTCTGTGCGGCCCAGTCGTGGCGGAGCGGCCAGGCGTGTGGCGGCGGGCGGCGCAGTCCCGCCTCTCGGCGAGAACACCAGAGACAGGTGAGGCGGACAGCCGGCCTCCACTGTGTCACTTGGAAGCCGCGGCTGTCGTTCTGCTCGCTTTTGTGTGGCTTGTCGCGTAACTCACGACAGAACTGCTCTTGTTTAATACATTGTCTTTAACAATTAGGATCGATACGAACATTAGGAATGGCGAATAGTGTGTTAAATTAGCGCTTTAATAATTTATTACTCGTTATTTATCGCCTTGTTACAGTCGTTTAATCGCTGATACCTTGAACGATAATAGCGTGCAACGAACGGAAAATAGCGCCACATTCAGTCGGGCAGTGTTTCGATGTACCATTGTCGATTCCTGCAGATTTCTCGTACCACAGTTGTTGGAAACGAAAACCACCCGTTCCTGGTTACGTCACTGCAACGAAATAACCAATGTTCGTAGAGGACGCACTTCGGGCTGGTGAGTTTTAGTGCGACACGGCGTCTTCTGCCGCTGATTCCAGCAGCCGTGGTTGTCTGTAATTCTGGACCGACAGTCGAGAGTGACTGCAGGTTGCCTCTGTTGCGGCCTGCAGGGCTGACAGAAGTTTATTTCTCAATATTTCGCTTAATTTGGCCGAATTTGAACATCTAAAATGTTGTAAGGTACTCATTCTAAGGTATAACCTGCCGTTAGGGCTTTCACACAATAAGAAAAGTATCACAGTTGTAAACTTAAGGCGTGTCGCGAGGTAACGTAACGTACGGCGCTGAAGTACGCGAACGTTATTCACCCAGTATTTGAGCACTTGGCGACTTCGAACACACGTTAAGAATAATTTCAAAGCGTTTCTACACTTTTTCTCGCTTACAAGCTTAACGTCAGATATTACAGGCGTTAACTCATCTGCAAAGTAATCAGACGTCCGAAGTTGTTTAGTGCGTAGGCATCCCGAATCCTGCACTCCACTCGCGAATATTGTAAATTTAAAACTAAGTTACCTGTCATAGAATGTGGTCTTCATATGTGGTCTTGGTTGAGTGTTTTCTTTGTGCAACGACTGAAGGGCGCGCGCACACGAACAATATGAACTGCAGTGCCGGAGTCACACAGACGCTTCTGCGCATGCGCACTCTATATGCCAACATAAGAACTTTTACGGCGCACCCGCGTCATTCAAATTTTGTGTATAATGTGTATAATGTGTAATGTAAGTCATGTAAATAGTTGTAGATAACTTAGATTTACTTGTGCCTTTAGGTGAATTGCTCGCCTGCAGGTGTGTCCTTTCGCCTCGCAATTCAGGGGGCAATATAAAGGCACATTTGCATGCCGAGCGTGAGTTTCCGCGGAAACGCGAAATACTAATTCAATAAATAATCAGTGACAAATAAATAAAGCCTATGGCACACAACTGCAGCGCTGTGTCGCTGATAAAACAAAAGCACAATTACGTCACTCTTATGTTTGATTAAGAAAGGGAGAGCTCTGGTAGAAGTGGTGCGAGAAGCACGTATTTTATTCTATTGTCTGGCACACCGCCATATTTCATGTTATAGAAGAATACTGCGAGTTGCAACCAGACTAGGCACTCGATTCTGTAAAGAATTTATATTTATAAAAGTAAGTAGGATTATGAACTGTAGGCTTATTCATTGAATATATCTGATTTAACTAACTGTGTAACTTTTTTATGTTTAGTAGACAATCACCTCTGTACGACGTATTGGCATGGGTGGCAAATTATTGTAATATTGAGATTTAGATTATGAGTCCGCACCTACCGCAGCAGTCTTTGGAAACGATTTAATTACGAGGTCCGATTATTCAGTTTTATTTCACGGTCAACTACGAGTAACATTGCCTTTACGAGAAAGCCATTGTCAAGCGTCTGATACCGAATAATTAATCGTCCACGTTCCAGATAAGCAAATATTAATTACAACCAATCACCATCATACAGATAAAATAATTAATATTTTATTTTATTTTATTTTATTTATTTTATAACTCCACTCGCGAATCACAACTCGTGGCGTCATGCCGACATGTTTCTGACGATGAAACGCAGCACTTGTGTTTATTTCAGTATTTTTACAATTTTCTGGAATTTAGGTTGTGATGCACGAGCGATCTGTTGCTTTCCCCAACCTACGTCAGACTGAGGCGAAGATTTGGTTGCTTGTTGGCGAATTATTCAAAATTTATCGTAATGTTTGCGTTTCATGAGTTAAAACTTCCTTATTCTTTTTTATCGTTCTGTGACGTCACGTTTCGTTTGTGATTTGCTGATCAAAGAGAAGCGATCACACACCACAATTTTTTTGCTCTATACAAGTCTGCGGCGCTGGCCGGAGTGGCCGAGCGGTTCTAGGCGCTACAGTCTGGAACCGCGCGACCGCTGCGGTTGCAGGTTCGAATCCCTCCCTCGGGCATGGATGTGTGTGGTGTCGTTAGGTTAGCTAGGTTTAAGTAGTTCTAAGTTCTAGGGGACTGATGACCACAGAAGTTAAATCCCATAGTGCTCAGAGCCATTTGAACCCAACTCTGCAATGCTTTGTCTGTCTGTCACGTGTTATTATTTGCCGGATAAGAGACAAAGCAACGCATGAGAGGTCTTTGAGACGCGTCGTGTTCTCTGCGGTTTGTTGTGCAGAAACGTTGTCGCAATCATGCTTGCGCATTAGTCGTATCTTACGTGACCAAAGAATGAATGATGGTGATTGACTGTCACTGGCCAACTTCTTTATCCGACGTTCAAATGACACAATTAAAGTGCAGTGTAAATTTTTATATGCGGCCTATAACGACGGCAGGTCTAGATTTAATTTGTGCCATTTCCAGTGCAATATTTGCGAGAATCGACGTAGATTTGTTATTAGAGCACTCAATCACGTCGGAATTACATTTGTGGCGTCATTTGCTAATTATATTTGACTGAGACCTATAGCAAATGTTATTTCGTTTAGGCAAATACTGCTACAGAAGCCTCACCCTTTACTGATGGTAAGTCACTGTTTGGGAATTATCGGTAGCCACTGACGTCAGATTTACCGACATTTTAGCATGATAAAGTACTGAAAATCTTGAAGAGTTCTGAAATGTCGTGTATCATTTAGACTACATATGGTCATAAAACGCAAATTTGAGTACCAAAACTATGAGATTGCTAACTTTAATTTCTCAAGCAGGTAGATCAGCACACAAACTGTCCAGTTTGCTCCCCGCATCCAATCGCAGCACAGGACGCGTGATGTCACATAAAAGTGACTGTCTTCACACGTGAGGGACAGGATGATTAAATAAAAGTTCCACGAATTTTATGAATAGTGCGTAACCCGAAATCTGAGCTCCAAATGGCTCTCACTTTCGTGACACTGTAGTGTGTGTGTGTGTGTGTGGGGGGGGGGGGGGGGTGGTTTCCGTTTTTATACTCGGCTATCACAAAATATGCAACACAATTGGAGCACCGTAATGAAGACCTGTCCAAAACGTCTCGTGGGTAGCGAGATCAGTTGGCTGAATTGTCGGGAAATGTGACGTTGACGGATGAAGAGTGGCCGGAGCCAAAACAGTTTCAGAGAAAGGCCGCCATTTAATCGAGAATGTGCGGAATTCGCTCTCTGAGGCACACATCGATTGCCCATAAAAACAGATTATGATCGCTGGTGACTTACGAATGTGTACAATGTTTCTGGGTGCTTTTAATTCTTCACGTGTTCTGTCCACCAGCAGAATATTTGACAGTGTGGTGTCTCACACGATACTTGGGCTGGCAGTAACGGTGCTGTACCACTGGGAGCTCATAATCTGAAGTTGAGCCACTCACAGGCGTCCAGTGTGGACTAACTATTGTATGGCAGCGAAACGTGGTATACTAAAGCCCCCTTGCGGAACCGATTTACACTGGAAAGGAATTATTTCCGATTTTGGCCACCAAATGGCTCTATCAACGGAAGAAAGACGTATAGAAATGTTTCCATATGTAATGGATTGTCAACGGAACGTGGGCAGGAAGGGTCAAACAAGTGAGAAAGTCAGAATGTAGATCTTGTTATTAACCGCCAGCTGCACAATTTGTTCAGTATGAGAACCGAAGACTTCGGCGAGACGTTGCACAGCGACAGATTCGCACCTGGTATCTAAAATCGGAACTGATTTCCTCCGGCGCAAACTGGTTTCGCATTAACGCATTAGCATAACTGCCAAATTTCGATGCCATACGGTAATTACAGACCACAATGGACCTCGGTGAGTGGCTGCATTTTACTTACGAGCACCAGGTACTTCTATGGCTCTGCTGAATAAAAAAGCGATTCGCGAAAATTTCGCTATCGCATTTGTGGCCCATTTGGTCATAAACCATTTAGTAGTTAGCCAGTTAAAAAAAGTTTGCAGTTGTCTGACTTCCGTCTTGTTTCACCTTTTTGAAGCATCAACACTCCTTAGGTTCTGCAAATACCCGTCTTCCCAGTACAGGCGACTGTCTAAACTGGAGCAGGTCGCAGCTACCGATAGGGGGCTTCGACATTGCCCCGTGGCGTAATGATGTGCTGTGTGACGTCATATATACTTACGGATACAACAGAACGCGGTGATGTTTACATGGCTGCTATATTACGTATGTTTTCTAAAATAGGTTGTGGTGGAAAAGTGATGTGTTGCATAGCCCGAGGTCTAGGCTGGGTTGACAGGTTACAGTACGGTTGTCAGTTAGCGGAGCCAAAGAAATGGAGTGTTACAGTAACGATAATTATTGCTGTGTCAGATATTTTATGCACGTTAGATTTCAACGAGTGTTTTATGTCCGTTTTGATGACGTCATGGATCGAAATACAGTTGTAACGGCAGGTTCAGTGTTTTTCAGTATTGGGCACAGTTCGTACCTAGAGTAAGCGCACAGTTCGTAGCTAGTGTAAACGTACGTTTACACCTGTGTAAATTTGCGTGTGCACAAGAAGGACGCAGCCTCTGCACAAAGAGGCATCGGTGCAGCCAGCCTCGTACGCCTGTTGACACGTGGGCGCGGGCAGTCAACACGTCCCAGGCGAATACAGACCGTGCTGTCCCGTCCACGGTTTTGTTTCGTTTGCTCCGTTTTGCTGCGTCGCACTATTAAGTTCTAGTTTTTCGTGTACTCTCAAATTTTAGTTAACCCATTGGCCGAGTGGCCTAAAAAGGAACAAATGGATCTGAAGAATATTATCGTGCATACTTATGACGAGAGTTATCGGTATCATGTAGTGCGTCTTCTGAATGATATAATGGATAATCGAGTTGAACTTTTTACTGCTAATGTTATGAGGAAACGTGCTTCCCAATGCAGTGGTAACGCGTATCAATTACTAATGGCCTTTTGAATAATACTCATGTTGATTTGAGACACACTATATAGTGCCTGCTATCTACCGCTGCATTCTAAAAAACAAACAGCTTGAGAAACTAGGCTGTAGTAAAATTATAAAGAATATAACTTAATTAGAGCAGTCAACCACGAATATGATATGCAAAGTTTATTTACACAAAACCATTGCCGGTTGCCGATTTTCGAAAACAAGTTGTTAGGTGGCTTTCAAAGCTGATCAGTACTCGCGTTAACCGCCATTTAAAAGAATATTCGTTTCTGTGCAAAATATCAAACCTTCACGAACGGTTTTTGTCTGGAGAAGTGAAATTATCGACTAAATTTTCCCATGCAAATGACATCGGAGCTTTGTGTTCGGGCACTACGTTACTAGATGAAAGGCAACAGTGAAATCAGCTACAGAATCAGTATGCCTTAAAAGAAAAATAAACAGGAAGCAGGATCATTCGTGAGTGGTAACGAAAATGATGTGCATTATAGGTACAAGCCAGTGATACAGTACAGGTCCATCTGCCCTTTAAAGAACGTTAGGTCAGTTACTCTGGCACTTTGTATCTTGTAATCGGTATTTCAGGTAAGGAAAGGAGCCACTCGATTCTATAAGTAAATTGTCAGTAAGACGTGAATTACAAGTTAATGAATAGCAGCACTAATAGCTCACCATACCTGTTAGAAAACACTATGTTATATAAATATCTCATCATTGTTTTGCAGGAAGAATAAAGCCATTGGCGTATTAATTTTTCAGTCTTGAGGCTGGACAGAAAGAAGTTCTAGATTTAATTACGGAATTCAAACACACACTTCCTGTTAACGATACCTTTGTCTTGGTCTATGAATTCGTCAGTCAGGTGTGAAATTGCGTTGGTTTGCATGTTCGTACTTACTGAATAGTGTACTGGAAAGGAGTAATAAAAGTCGGATGCAAGTAGGCATATACACACCATTTACGTACGCCATCATTGATTGCTTACGGCAAGATGGCAGATGGTAATGTACGCAGTATAGGTAGTAGCATTGAAGTCACTACATAGTTTTGGCAGTATGTGATTAGTTAGTACAGAAGTGCTAGTACATTTTGTGAATGAAATATTAGGCGCTGCGGTGATTAATTGGAGATGAACAGAACTGCTTTGATTCTTAACATTATCAGGAAAATCCTTGGAGGCAGGTTTTGTGTGCAAATATTATCTATATTATTAAAAGAATTTGTAAATACAACATTGTCAACCTTTCCGACTAATAATTAAGACAACTTTTGGCGTCACATGAAAACAACAATGGGATCGAAATCATGAGTTGAGTCGCTCAGGCGAGGTGGCGCAGTGGTTAGCACACTGGACTCGCATTCGGGAGGACGACGGTTCAATCCCGTCTCCGGCCATCCTGATTTAGGTTTTCCGTGATTTCCCTAAATCGTTTCAGGCAAATGCCGGGATGGTTCCTTTCAAAGGGCACGGCCGATTTCCTTCCCCATCCTTCCCTAACCCGAGCTTGCGCTCCGTCTCTAATGACCTCGTTGTCGACGGGACGTTAAACACCACTAACCTAACCTTGAGTCGCTCAGTGACCATACCGTCACAGCAACGAAAGACGACACAGGAGGCGAAATACAGGGCTACCAATAAATCATTCACTGGTTTCCAGAATTCTACATTTTCCGAATATATTTTTCGCCTCAGCGAGTTTAGACTGTGCCGACCACCTCATATTAACAATGCAGCGCCTTGCGAAAATGCCGACAAAGCGAGAGAGTTTTCGTGTGTTGGAAAGTACGGGATGTTTGACCAAATACGGCAGCTGCGGCCGTGAAGTAGTGTGAGCGAGATTTTTGTTCAAAGAAGTCAAGAGCAGCGACAAGCCGCGAACTCTTAATACCGCAACAAGGTGTGTGGAAGACCGTGCGTCGGCTGTAACACTTCGAACCGTACCGTCTGCATCCCGGAAGGTTTCGGCCGGCGCCTTCAGATTCGCGCCACAATGGAGGGATCACTGGAGGATGAACCTCCATGCTGAACCTCCATGCTGATCTTCAGCGACGAAGCAACCTAGAATTTATCTGAAAAACTTAATCTCCGCAATGTGAGTGTGGGCTACTGAAAATTCTCATGAAATTGCGGCGCATGAACCAGATTCGCAGATGGTTAATGTTTTCTGCACAGTGTCACAGACAAAGCTTGAATGGGCCGTTTTTATTCTGTGAAGGAACTACGACGATCCTCAGTACGCCACACTCTCACATGGCGGAGATAAACATTTTCAGATAAATGCAAGGTTGCTTCGTTGCTGAATATGAGTGTGGGGACGAAATGTCTATCCTCAACCGGTCGGTGCATCGTGACGCAAATCTGAAGGCGCCGGCCGCAACCTTCTGCTTTTAATAGTTGTGAGAAATGCAGACGGCGCGGTTCGATGTGTGACCGCCGACGCACGGTGTTCCACACACTTTGCTGCGGTGTTCAGAGTTCGCGGCTTGCGCCTGCTGTTGACTTCTGTGGACCGCGTACAGAAATCTCGTTCACCCCCCTACACGGTTGCAGCTGCCACATTCCGTCAAATATCCCGCATATTACAACACGAGAAAAGTCTTATCTCGCTTTGTCGGCATTTGGCAAGGCGCTGCATTGTTAATGTGAGGTGGTCGGCACAGTTTAAACTCGTTAAGTTTGCTGTTATATTCATGCTCCAATCATATTTGTAGAAGCAATATTTCCGAAAATTTAGAATTCTGGAAAAGAGTGAATGATTCATGGCAGCTCTGTATTTCGCCTTGTGTCAGTCGTCTTCCGTTTCTGTGGTAGTATGGTCACTGAGCGACTCAACTCATGGTTTCGATCCGCTTGCTAGTTTTATGTAATGCCAAAAATTAGTTCAATATTTACTCAGATTGGTTGACAATATTGTATTTACGAATTCTTTGAATAACGTAGGAATATTTTTACAGATAATCTGCCTTCAAGAACACCCCCGACAATATTTACAAACAAAATACTTCTGTGCCCTTACTATTAATCACAGCAGCGCCTAATATTTCTTTCACAGAACGTGCTTGCACTTTGCCACTTCTTGACCACACACCGCCGACACTGAAGGTACCGCCTCTGATGCAAGTACTTACACTGTGTACGTTACTGTCTGGAATCTTTCCGTAAAGCCGTCGGCACACGGACCGTGCTGTCGAACGTTAACGTTGAGCGTAGCAGAACCTATTCTCAACAACATTTCTCCTCACACTGTCACCCGCCTACTCCTGTTCCGCTCGCGAATGTCGCGTGGTTGGGCCGATCGTCGGCAGGGCCTCTTATATTGGCTGCAATTCCTCAATTTTTCTCGTCGTGGTCATTTCGCTGCAAGCCTGAAAGCCTCGAGGAGACGCGTTGGCACGCCACTTTTTCATTTACATGCCACACGTCTTGTGGATACATTCAGTCGAGACCGTTCGTAGCGACATCACTTTTAACGACTTATTGGCTATAACATCGAAATCTAATGGTTCTATCTAAACCTTACATCAATGCTGTATTTAGGCTATAACACAGGAATCTAATGGTCCCATATAAACCCTACATGAACGCTGTATTGATAAAGTCCCTTAGGACGTCTCTTTTTGCCACTTACCGATAAAAACTACGTATTTTTATTCCATTTTCGGACAAATGTATCGGCTGTAAGATCCAATGTTAGTTTTTTTTTTTTGCTTATTTGAGGACGTAACTCTTATTTTCAAACACTCGATTTCTGCGGATTGTTGGTTTCAAATCAGGCGTCACAACGAATACATCGTCAAATGCAAAGTGAGTACGTACATCTTAGATGCTAAAAGCAAACTAATGTAACAGGTTACGTTAAGTAGGGCAGTATATTGTAGTATGTATTACTGTACAGCGTATAGTTCAGAATCGCTTACAAGAGATCCATTTTTTGCATTAACATGATACAATTGTATTGTCAGTTATTTTCCTAACCATTTCAGGAGTGAAAATTTTTTAGATTGATTCAGATACTTCTTTGCCAGCTGTACTTCTTCACTGAGGTTTATGGGCCAAGTTCGCAGAACCACTTTTACATATTCTTGGAGCTGCTTGTGGATGCACTCTCCCAGAACTTGTAGCATATTGGGAGTGTTATCGTGTCCATTGTTTCTTCATTGCCCCCACCCCTCCCCGTATCTTCTTTATCTTTATTCTCTTCAATGTCTATATAATTCGACTCGAAAGCCCTTAACTCTGATACTTGTTCGTCTATTAGATGTTAAGCGAAAATTTCCGCCTCGTTCAGGTCTCTATGATTCATTGTAGAAAATCTTCCTCAAAAGAAGCACGTTTGCTCAACTGTGACAAACTGCTAATAATAATGGTTAGTCTATAAATCAACCATGAAAATGAAACTAAGCAACTAGACATTCAACAATGCGCCATCAAACTTGCATTCTCTGTTGCCAAAAGAAATTTAGACCGAATTAGAACTGCGGTCGCAGCTGGCGCCAACCCAGTGCAAAATATGCCCTTGGGCGCAAAAGTTAAAGTTTTTTTTCGTTATTATTTCCCATTTTCAAAAGGAATGATGGGCGATCTGTTATGTTAAAATGTGTGGATAAAAGTCGTATTTCAAGATCGCTAAAACTCCTCTACTGATTACTAGTTTCAGATCATTGACGAGACTTTTTCAGATCTAAAATACAAAAAGGTAGCATAAAAGAGGTCAACTATAGCTTAATACGCTTTATGCTTAAAATTCGATTCACACACACAAGTAGTAACATTTATTGGACGTATCAGCCACCAGGCATTACACAGCGCCATAATCCGTTGAGCTGAATCGCTCTTGTTGCCATGCACACACTGAAAAATTTTATATACCGTGACAAAAATAATGACATGAAGTGCATTTGGTAAGTGGTGTACAGCTTTAACCTCAGCTAGTGCTTGATTTGTAAAAAACAGGTTCCGATACTGTGGTGACCTTCCCGGGTGACAGCGGTGGTGGGGGGGGGGGGGGGGTCGGGTGTGTGTTTCTGCAATTGACCTCTGAAGACGGTATTTTAACGCATTTCTGCGCATTTCAAAAGTGACAATACAACATCTTTACTACTAAAAAGATAATGTTCTATCATACCACATCTCAAAATTTGCTGTATCGATCCTTTTTTTTCCCAAGACCGAGACACCAGTGGGGAGTACCTATGCGTACCGTCACAAATCAAGCACGGAACTTGCCGAAAGTAGGCCGTACTGGATACGCAGCCATACAGGTCCAATGCTCATAATGCCACTATTGTGTTGGAATGCACAGACTGTGACAGAGGTAACTATCACTCAGTCCACGTGCGGATGTAGGTATGGTCCGTCACTCGCAACGCTGCAGGAACCAGGGAGTGGCTGTACTACGGCCGTCAGGGAACTGGCCGCGTATGTAATGTATATACACTCCTGGAAATGGAAAAAAGAACACATTGACACCGGTGTGTCAGACCCACCATACTTGCTCCGGACACTGCGAGAGGGCTGTACAAGCAATGATCACACGCACGGCACAGCGGACACACCAGGAACCGCGGTGTTGGCCGTCGAATGGCGCTAGCTGCGCAGCATTTGTGCACCGCCGCCGTCAGTGTCAGCCAGTTTGCCGTGGCGTACGGAGCTCCATCGCAGTCTTTAACACTGGTAGCATGCCGCGACAGCGTGGACGTGAACCGTGTGTGCAGTTGACATACTTTGAGCGAGGGCGTATAGTGGGCATGCGGGAGGCCGGGTGGACGTACCGCCGAATTGCTCAACACGTGGGGCGTGAGGTCTCCACGGTACATCGATGTTGTCGCCAGTGGTCGGCGGAAGGTGCACGTGCCCGTCGACCTGGGACCGGACCGCAGCGACGCACGGATGCACGCCAAGACCGTAGGATCCTACAAAAATGGAAACAAAGTGAGGATTTGCTCAGAATAGTTCTCTTACATAAAAACTGACACTTTAGCGTCAGAAAACGAAGTAGGGCAAAAGTTCTACAAATAGTAGACAGCAGAGTTTGACTATATAAAATTACCTGTTAAGGGCAAGCGTTGGTCAAAGTAAAAACGGCACCAGTCGTAGTTGTAGAAGTGTGTCTGTACTCTGGCAATCCGTTAACAGTGTCAGTGAACTACAACCGACGTGGCACAGTACAGAAGCGTTTCACATAGAGATGAGCTTACGGCGTAGATAAACATTCCACGTCTAGATGTGTTTTGACCAGTGTCGTTAGATGTTGCCGGGTTGCTCATCCGGTAACAAGTTAGGGTCAAGGTTCAAGGTTGAAGTCTCATGTAGGACACGAAAGTCTGACCGGTTGACGACTGGGCAGGTAGATCTCCATCGCGAAACAGTTGACTGCCGGCTAGTGATGGGGAACTCGTGAATGAGTCGTTCAAATGAACGCTACACTCCAGTGAAGTGTGAACTAACCACTCAATTTCAATGAACTGGTACTTCAAACTCTTCACAGATAGCGCACTCCACACTTTTTCTAGTTCACTCACTCTCTTCCCCTCTCCCTCTCCCTTCAGTCCTCCCTCTACTGCCTGTCGACGAATCGCGCGGTGTTTGTGGGGAACGATAGGAATAGGAGGGGTAGAGGCGGTGAGCGGCGAGGGGAAGGCAGCGTCAGCTGCTTCTTGCAGTGCTGACAACATTACCCGTGACTATTTGTGCAGTTATACTTCGCGTCTACTGGTAGCCTACCGTTGGCAGCACTTGCAGATAAATGAATATTAAAGATACAAACGAAGAGGCTGGCTGTGTGAGCACGCTCAGCCAATATGAAAGTAAAATGCTTACCTTCTGAGTGTGGAACTGAAGCATGAGTCGAATCCACGCTTGAAAGATAATCGTTCATGTTGGATTGTTTATCTCGTACACATTATTGAAATAACTACACTAAATGTCAATTTAAGGATTGTCCTAATTAAAAAATAAAGTTTCAACAGGTCACAGGCCTGTGTTACACTTGCAATGTCCTCTGCAGTCAGATTTGGAAGATCCAGATAATTCAGAGTGATAACTGTCCTTATGGACTTCTTAACCTCGATTATTCTTCGTAGCATATCATAGGTTGAAATCCATCTTGTAACAGTGTCCTGTCTTTGTGTCAGAACTGGCTCATTTAACTGTTCCTGCATCATTTTCAGTTCCATGCAGGCCTGTGAACTTCTTTTAAAAAATTGAACAATTTTTTTTTACTTTAATCAGAATGGGTTGAATGTGTGGAAGCCCATTCTGAGCAATTAAATTGATTGTGTGTGCAAAGCAGGGGATGTGTTACCAGGCTGTGAGTCTTATAGCTGCCACAATATTAGCAGCATTGTCACTAACAACACACATGACTTTTTCTTGAATGCCCCATTCCCTTGTGACACGACACAGTTCTTTGGAGAGTTTTTCTGACGTGTGCCTTTCGTCGTATTTAAAGCACTCTAGGAGGGAAGATGCCAGCTCCAGGTCTTTAACGTAGTGTGCTGTCACCGACAAATAACTCTCATTTGTGGTTGAGGTCCACCCATCAATTGTCAGCATAACCGCTTCCGCAGAATTTATTTTGAATCTCACAATTTCTTTCATCATTGTGCACTGTTGTTGTAGTAGTGTATTGGAAATGGTCTTCCGAGCTGGAATTCTGTAAGCACCATTTAGTTTGCCTACAAAACTTTGGAAATGTTTGCTTTCCACTATGTTGAAGGGCAAATAATCCTTTACAACAATCTCCAGAAGTGTGAAATCTATCTCCTGATTTCTTTTGTTCGAAAGAGGTTTCAAAAAATACGTAGGTAATGTCCTATGTTATTGATGTCTGCTGTCTGATAATGAAGTGATAGTGTTATTTTCTGGCACTGACTGCTGTTTGCTTCTGACAATTGCTGTTGTTGGTTCCGGATTGTCCGGGTCATTTGTCCAAGAAATATCGGAAGATGCAGGAGCAGGGGGCGCTAAGCTCCTGACTGACAATGACACTGTTGGGTACAGCACTCGAACATGACGCGCTAGATTAAATGTATTTCCTCCTTTATATGAAACACACTTATAACTACAGTTGCACTTTGCTTTCCCATCACCTAAATCTGTGAAGGAACCCCAAATTCCACTGCTTTTACGCGATCGCAAGTTCCTAGCCATAGTATAAGAGTGAACAGACTCAAAAACTACTTTCCGAATAAAATAAATGGGGATTTTACCCGAAATCGTACCAATGACTACACGTGACAGTTTACATTTTGAATTTGGAGGGTTATTATTGTCAACAAAAATAAAATCTACAGGAAAACTTCTGAATAATTACTTTAACGTAGATATATAGACTTTGTGACAGTGGTAAACATATTCATTCTATTTTGGATTAAATTTTAAAAGGAACATAAAATTGGATGTCATTTCATTGGTAGCCCTAGTTTGCAGTCCACGAATACAACAAATAAGGTTTCACTTGGCACATAACGACTTTTTTGGGCGCTTCATGAGAAAGTGCCGAGCAAGATTAAATGTAATACCTTCTTTATATGTGACAGGCTTCTTTGTTTATCTTTCCTTTGTCCCCTTCGACCATGCTCTGTTTAAGTTAGTTCAGACGCTGTAAGAGCGTAAAACGTTGCGTGCACGCTACTGTATAGTTCGGCCATCTGTTGGTAAAATTATGAAGTATTACGAAGCTTTGTTGTACGAGCGAGGCGAAGCGAGCGTAGCCGCGGCTGAGCAACTTCTCCAGGCTTCCATACTTCGTGAATGAACTACTTCATTTGAACACTTCACGGCAAGAGTGAAATGAATGAAGTAGTTCACGCGACTGAACGAGTTCGACCCGTCTCTACTGCCGGCAGGAAGCTCGACAGAGGCCGGGGCTTCCCCGAGCAGCTGACGCAGTGCGGCCACACCTGCAGAAAAGTACTGGCTGTCATGGCGGGGGAGGGGGGATGTGCAGCAGCTAGGCTGACGTCACGGCGGGGCGGACAGTGGCCTTGGTGTCGCAGGCATCCTCCGCCGCACACCGCAAAGCTGTCTGACGACTGGGGATGTAGGTGCTTACTTATTTTTGCAAAACGCTCCATCACATTGCTAATTTGTAAGTACTTCATGGCAAGGTTCGGTTTCTTTACCAGATAGGCGATGAACAAGACCAAATAGAACGAACTAGGATTTTCTGGACGACAGCATACAACTACTGTCATTGCAGTACATATCATACACTTTATGTAGCTGATAAACATTGTTCTGTATTAATATGGAAAGCATTGGTACTTAAAAAACGAGTGTATGCATCATATGAGGTTTACAGGTATAACAATGATTTCTCCAAATGATGCGATTTCTCATTTCGGATACTTTTAGTAAAACTGGTTTGTCGACTAATGAGCTGCATTCTTTTTCTCTTCTACACAACGTTCACTCCCAAGAGTTGAAGCTCAGACTGAAGGCAGAAATTCTGTGCTGTAGCTGGGATTCGACAAAGTGACTTCGCCAGAAGATGATGGGTACGAAACTCATTGAGAAGTTGCGACGAGACGACGCCACCACTCGGCTGATAACTCGAGGAGAATTCGTCGAGTGACCCCTCGGTTTCCGGGCTCGCGCCCCACCGCCAGGCCCACCAGACTCTACAGTCTCAGCAAGCTGGAGAGAGCCTTTAGTCTCCCCTGCACAGCCGACACAGCTGTATGACTAGGCGACAGTAGTAAATGGTAGAATAGCGATGTTGAACTGCTGAAAAAATTTTTTTTGCCATAGTCTCTTTCATGGTTTCAGACCACTCTTTCTCACTTCTCTTTCCCGCAGCATCTGTCATTTCCTCACTGACGCAAAATTTCCGCTTTAGTTTCCTGTTGCACTTTCTCGGGCTCGCTCTTTGGACGGCTTGTGTCCTAATTCATTCGCAGGACTGCAGACTTTTGCTTCTAATCATTCCGATATGAGGTGCCACTTCCCCTTGCGCAATTCTCATTTATGCCCTTTGCTGTAATTTTTCAGGGAATCCAGCGTAACTGGACTGTCTGTGCATATTTCTCGTGAGTCGTCCTGAGCTTCTGTGCCTATATCTGGAACAAGCAGCATTTTCTAAAATATATTTTCCAGTTCCTAAAATTATTCTCTGTTCCATGGCTCGAAATGCCTCGATAATGCCCACGCGTAGCTCATACATGTCAACAGTCACAGTTACTTTCATCATTTCCACCGGAAGATAGCGATGGATTTGCAGGTATGTGTGCAAACTGAGGAAGTAACTTAATGAACCATGATCGCTGCACCTCAGAACTCTGACGATTCTGAAATGACGGTCGAGTGGAGGATGATTAAACTTTGCTATCAGCACACAAGTGACTGGCCTTTTCCACTACTATAGACATATTCGTAAGGTACAAAGAACGAAATACAAAAGGACTGACACGTCAAAAAGAGTGAGAGGTAAACTATTTAGTGCTCGTTCCACAGTATCGAACGTGAAAAAGTGCTCATAGCTCATAAGGTATGCAATTTAGAACTTCGTTTACTGGACCATTTCTCTCTTATCGCCCTTTATAGAAGTGTCCTTCTTATTCTACTGAACTGGCTAATGCGCTATATTGCAGTATCAGTAGCTTCAGAGACAGTAAAGCTTACCTCTCCATTACTTAGTACTTACATACTCCACTTTTTTGCGTATTGTTTCTTCCTGACTAATGTTTCAAACTTCAGTCTACTCTTCACCACTATTAAATTGTGAGCTGAGTCTAGAACTGCTGCTGGGTATGCCTTACAATCCAATACCTGCTTTCGGAACCTCTGCCTGACTGTAATGTAATGTAACTCGAATCCTCCTGTATCTCACGGCCAGCATGTTCTCCAGACATAAACCCTATCGAACATGGCTGGGACAGATTGAAAAGGGTTGTTAATGTGCGACGTGGCCCACCAACCACTCTGAGGAATCAACGCCGAATCGCTGTTGAGGAGTGGGACAATCTGGACCAACAGTGCCTTGATGAACTTGTGGATAGCATGCCATGATGAATACAGGCATGCATCATTGCAAGAGGACGTGCTGCTGCGTATTAGAGATACCGTTGTGCATAGCAATCTAGACCACCACCTCTGAAGGTCTCGCTGTATGGTGGAACAATATGCAATGTGTAGTTTTCATGACCAGTAAAAAGGGCTGAAATGATGTTTATTTTGATTCTATTCCAGGTTTCTGTACAGGTTCTGGATCTCTCGGAACCGAGGTGATGTAATACATTTTGATGTGTGTATCTACAGGCAATTCAGATTTGCAAACCTTTTTAGCATCAAATGCTAAGCATTGTCCTAACAGAAAGCCTGAAGGTAGTGCTATTGGACCTCCTCTTACAAAGTCAATACCGTCTTCAGTTGCTCGTATCTCTGTTTTTAAGTATGTGGGTATTTGCAAGTAACTTGAGCCCTTCTTAAGCTGTTTTAAATGTGTGTTTATATCGTCGAAATTTTTTGACACTGTACCTTACTGGCTCTATTCACTCAATGAGTGGATATATTTACTGTATGTATGATTGAGGGTTTGCAGAATAGCATGACGTATTTTTCGTATCTGTAAATATCTTGCATTATATTTGTTTTGCACTGGTGCTCTTTCAATGAAAGACAAATACACATTTTAAATAACTTTGTTTATTAACGTTTTTTACATGCACAAAATAAAAAAAACAATTGTTGACACATGTCTTAATATTTATTCTTATATCTCTACATTATTCTTTGAATAACTGGTTCTTTTATGCTATAAATTCTGCCTCTATTGTGTTCAATCCAACAGGAGCAACGACATATCGCCGTTCTCTGTCTGTAAACCAGGCTCTACAGTTTCAATATTTATAGGATTATAGTAGCAGCCCTTGGTGCTGCAAGCATACATATGTTTACATATTGTTCTAAATCATCTTATATGCAACATTCACTTACATAACATACGACATCGTTTTGTAACGCTTTCACATATACTTGCCACCGTATTTGTCTGTTGCAATCCGTAGTGCACTGCATAACCAATACAACTTCACGACACTTTTATACAGGTCGATGATGGTTGCCTTATTGCTACAGATGTTCATGTGAAGAGGAAGTTGAAAAGGATCGTAGTCTGTTGTCATCAACCTCTCAGTGTGCTTCATCGGCAAACAATGCTCGCCCTAATTCGTATCTGTAAATTGTGTTTTACATTACGACGGACATCCTCAGTTTCTACTATAACTTCACACTCACGATCTCATGCTAATCCTACATTTACATGTTTTGAACCATAAGCTAACATGTATGTAGTGCTAAATAGTAGCATTCTGAAATGAACTGATAATATCATAGAGCTGTATGGTTTATATACCTCTCTGCAGTATAGATGACCTCGAAATCCCAAGACTTAATGCAATAACATGCAAAAATTATATAGCACGACAACAGGGCAGTTAACACACTTTCTAAGCAGTGACGACATAGTGAAAATGACACTGTGCAACGACTCTCGTCGGTAAGTACTATTTCAGTATCCACAGCCCAGTTCACTTCAGGATACAGAGACCAAGACCATGGGACAAGCATAACTGATAAATCATTTGTAATTATTTGATGAAATTATGACATACACCTCAGGATCCAGAAGACAGCCCCTGGGTAATTACATATCCTGATGATTAAGCATGCACATAATCGAATCAGCACGTTTGAGGATAAAGAGATGTCTGGAATTAGCATTAGATTTGATCATCATGTGACGTCACAGCAGCGGGCAGGGCATGCAGCTGCCTCAAGCGTGTTGCAACATGTGAGCCTGTTTCTGTTGTGATAATACTGAGGCCATTGAAACTGGAATATTTAGAAAGCGACATTGAATTGTCTGTAAAAAGAACACTTGCCCCATACTTAAGGTAAGCACATCAGCCTTCTCCACTGCTAATCCATTTCAAGATCCTCTACTGATGTCTGGGGAGATCGAATCCTGTCTGCATGAATGGGTCCTTGACTAGAGGCTTGTTGACTATTGATGACAGATTCCACTGAATTTTCCGTAAATGGTTGACAATCAAAGAGGACACAACGAGGTTTTCTGTTGTGCATGATGAGGGTTTCCTTGATTTCAAGTGTTGATGTTCTGCCTGTGGAGCATCTCGATGACTGGCCAGCTGAGGGTTCTTCAGAATGTTCTTCGAGACCTTTAGGAGAGTTGGTTTTTAGAGCTGGGGGTGGAATGATGCTGAGAACAGGAAGTGTTAGAGCGATTGTACTTTGAATACATCCCATAATACCTGATTCTGTTTGACATCTATCTTCTTAGTATGAGCACTATTGATCCTGGTCGAACAGTAATCTTCAGCAACAGAGCACCTATCATAGGGTTAAAGGTATGGATCTCAAAACACGAGCATTAGCTCCCCATAAAATACCACCAAATTTTTAAGACTGTTGTTTCTCGATTTGACTTTAGGTGCTACTTGTAAGTCAAGAGTTCTATCTAGCGCTGTTATTGTGTATTATGGTGTAATGCAGTACAACGAGACTTGGTCTCTGAATCTGTCTTCTGGTGTGCACTCTGACTGTCTTCTGCATAGATGTAATGTAGATACAATTATTTTCTGTGGATTTAGGTGGAGCCACTCTATCTTGATGTATACATCTAAGACTTCCATATCAGTGGATAAAGAGGTATCAGCATCATAAACGTTGAGGCTCTGAGCCACCAAGCAAATGTCATCAGCATAAATCAATTTTTTTGAAGACTTTTGGTAAGCTGTGCATGTACAGACCAAAGTGGTAGTGGACTCAGAACAGACATTTGAAGTAAACTATCATTTGGTTTAATTACCCTGCATCTGTCATTGTGAGAATCGATATGAAATGCTCTATTGTTTAGCATGTTGTTAAGTAAGTCCTTAAATTTACGACACAATCGTGAATTTCTAAAGAAGTGCTTCTCACCAAGCAGTGTCAAGACAACTGATAGGGCCAAAAAGGCAGCTACAATTACTAATTTCTGCTCATACTCATTTTCCATATGAGTAACTAGAGAGAGTGTCTCTTCCTTAAATTACTTTCGCTTCATAAGCTGGGCTAGCGCCTTTGTTCTTAACGAAAGAATTTGTTTCGATTGTTACTATATGTTGAGGGTTGCACTCTGTTATTTTGTTGGTGTAACCAATAATCTATGGAAAATGTGGTTCATTAGTCAGCATGGTATGTTTTCATTATTTCTATTTGCTTATTTCTTTAATATCTGAAAACAGTTTACTATTGATATTCACCCTATAGGTACTTTCCAATTACTTACACAGCTCCAGGAAATGCTATTACATGATAGGGCTCAAGCGTACAGAATTCTTAGCCAGGTAGTATTTACCATGATTGGCAAATCATCACGCAATACTAAGTAACTTTATTAAATTTGGTTAAATCTAAGGCAATTCCCTGTTTATTGCTTCTTTTACAAGCTAACAATAGTTGATTGGCAATCAAAACGTGTAATGAATGGTAAAGCAATGTGTTTTTGCGATCAAGAAAATTAAAAGGTTTCGTAATTAAGTTTTAATGTTTTACAAATATATAAGATCACTTATCTGCAGCACCTGATAAGTCAGGTCTTAATAACATGTCATTAATGTCAAGATCATTCGTCGACTACTTCAGAGTGACTTTGTTAAAGAATGTCTGTTTCTGAGTTGCTGATCCCAATTACAGTCACTGTTGACAGGGGAGAGGTGAAAATGAAAATATTTAAGTTTAGTACAAGCAGCAATGTGCCCTAGCAAACGTGTTACTCTTTGAACGGATATGCGCTTACTGATGTGGTGACGGTGTTCATCTTTAATCTGAGGCTCTTATTTGGTTTGGACACAGCGTGTAATCCTGGCGGATTGGAGGACGATGTTATTCTTACAGCTGAGTCCTGGCATTCGCCTTATGAGTGGGTTAAAACCTTCCTTTAAAAAAGCATCACCTGCGATTGTTTGTCGATCGTTATGGCATTTTGTTTCCTGTTACATTGTGCTAGTAGTCTTTAAGACTAATGCTTAGGATCTAATCTCTAGTATGATACGAAGGGATTTGTAACATAACCGTGTAAGTCAGAGGTAAGTGCCATGTTATATAGAAGAAGCTGGAGTCCTTCTGAATGGTGTAGTGGTCTATGTCTTTGTATAGTCAATAGCATAGCTACATCATATTTAGAATTTCTGCTGTCATGACATCACATATGTTTTGTTTTTTGCTAATGTAGTAATGTCAGTTATATCTCACTGAAGGTAATATTACAGATACGGAAGTGGTCATGGATGTAAATGAGGTGGGAGATGTAACAATGCGAGATCAAATTTGACAGTGTTCTGAAATATCTAAGTCGAAACGAGGCCCAGGGAGTGAACAGCCTTCTGGTAGGATTACAGGCAACCTCGGGAGAGCCGGTCACGGCGGAGCTCTTCCACCTGTTGTGCCCGGCGTATGAGACAGGCAAAGTACCCACAGACCTTAAGAAGAATGTAATGTTATCAATTCCAAAGAAAGCAGTTGCTGGTAGGTGTGAAAATTACTGAACTATCGATTTAATAACTCATCGTTCTAAAATACTAACACAAATTCCTTACGGAAGAGTGAAAAAACTGGTAGACGCTGACCTCAGGGAAGATAAGTTTGGATTACCGAGAAACGTGGGAACATGCGAGGCGCAACCTGACCAAATGGAGGGGCGGTTGGTAGGACACGTTCCGAGACGTCGACAGGTAACCAATTTAGTTTTGAAGTGAAGTGTGGGTGAAAATCGTAGAGGAGGACCAGGTGGTGAATACAGTAAGCAGATTGGGATGGATTTGGGCTGCAGTATGTACTTGGAGATGAAGAGGCCTGCAAGTTATACAGTAGAATGGAGAGCTATTTTTGAAACCAGTCTTCACACTGATGGGCGGAACAACGTCTCTCTGTGTTATAACATCCTATTTTCCAGTTGGTGTATTTCCTCATTGTTTATAACTGACTGTCAGAGTACCTCTGAAGATGACGTGAGGAATACATATTTATTTAAAGTAGGGGTAGTTGAAGATCAGAGGTTGGTGATGAAGGATAGATTTCGTGGATCCACTGTATTTTAAACTACTCGACTTGCTTAGCGATGATTCCTGCTTGCTTGTGAAGGGGCTGACCTGCTCGTTAATTCTGCCACATGTGGGCCCTGACAACAGTACGCAGTGTCATCTGTGTACAGGGCTCTTCTTTCGATCCTCGACCTTTAGCGATGTCAGCCTTGCTGTTGGTGTGTAGCACTGGAGACGTGACTGTCCCACGTGGCGTCTCAGTCACAAGAGTCGCCTGCAGCCACGTGTCACCACTGCAGTGAGTTTGGGTTTGTCCGTGCGCTGCACCCCCTACTGTGTGGACTCGGCCCGTGTCGCTCGCTGGCCTCCCTCGCCCCGTGTTGTTGTGACTCCCACAGCCGGGCTGTCGGAAGCGCGAAGCGGCTCAGACCGCAAACGGGATGTTAGCTGCCCGCTGATCGCTAACCGCATGCTGTCACAGCGAGGACATGACGCACTTCCCACACCCACACACAGATAAGCGCGTGGAGTATTCCTGGCGCACGTCCGCAAAACTCCACGTACGCAAATACGACTTGTAGTCGAGAAGTCGCGATCCTGCGTTAGAAACTTCCCAAGAATGGACAGCTTTACACCAAACATGTTACTAAGTCACGGCTCTATTCTCCCTTGGCGCACAAAACAGCCACTGTGGAAGAAGGAACGAGAGAAATGACTTCAAAAAAGGACAGTATTACCAAAAATGGCGATGTTTTACTGAAAGTCAAAATTTTGCCAGACTTCAATGCGGTATGCTTTTGATAGTTTCCACAACGGAAGTGTGTCTTCACATCAGGCAGAAAACCCGCCAGTGTAAACATGTCGCCCACACATGTCGCGCGATCGCATTGACGAGGCTTTCAACCGGCAGGGTCAAAACCGTACTAATAGACGTCTACCATTTAACAGTAAATATATTGAAGCTGTGTTATAAGCAAACAATGCTCAACACATTGTAGAACAACTTTTATTGTCAAAAGAACGAATAGCTTGGAGTAGCGAAAGTTGTATTGTGTCAGAAATGATCAAATCAGTCATCCACACCGCACTCGTACATCTAGCAAACGTGTCTGTGACTGAACAGCTTCCAAACACTGGGCACCGGCTATTCTTTGTTTCAGCTGATACAGGATCAGTGATTTAACAAGCAGCAGTGTTCACTGTACTCAAGCATATTCTGTGTACCACGCTATGATAGGTATTAGTTCTCATCAAAGAACACTTCTAGCGTCCGTAGTACTGTATTACGTTCACCAGTAGGATCAGAGACACAAGTTTACGGAACAGTTAGGTGAACAAATCGTCAACGCGGATTTGGCACCGCCTGTGTTATTCACGTCACTCCGGTTTGCACACGCGAATAACCCAACACTGACGCCAGTGTACAGAGCGCTAGAGGCCGCCGTTCGACGTGGGACTGCTCCGGCTGCAGTGCTGTGCTGGCTGAGGCAGGCGGGGGCGGCCGCAGCGCCTCACCAGCTGCAGCGCCGGCCTCTGCTGCCGCCGTGCGGGGGCGGAGCGACGCCCCGGCGCCGACCGCTCTGCCACTGGGAGACCGCAGCAGCTGGCAGTGGGACGGCTCAGCTCCTTCACTAATACAGTAGGGATATGAGGTGAAAGTAATACTGCATTCGCCTATAAACCCCCTATTGAGACTAAATATCTGAACAGCTATCATTTCTTTCCTTCTGGAAGATAGTATCAGTCATACTTAAATACCCTTCCCCCGCGTCTTTTAAACTTTGCAATATTGTATCGACGCTGTTCACTTGATGAAACTTGCTGAACACCTAATTCAGTACCTATGAAAGACGGAAAAGTCAAACTAATGCTCTTCAAGTAATCAAAACCAATATTTTGATTACAATGTTCATACGACAAATCAAGGTCAGATATTTTCGTTATGGAGTCCAAATATTTCCTCTAGAGTCAGCCATGAATGTAACTAGTCAGATAGATAATTTCTGCCTGACTGTTTGTTGACAATCTCTTTCTTTTTTACCACACCAGGACGCCTGCTGTAATATGACACCGGAAGAAAAGTACTGACAGATCCTGAGACAACGATTTGGCTTGCAGTCTACAATGATTAAGTGCTAAGGTGCCTTACTACAGTCTGTTAACGAATGGAAAAGTGTATACAATAGGTTTCTAGATATGTGAGTGGTAGGAAAATTTCTTAATAACAGAACCCCTTACACTGCACTCGACAGCGAGTGTGTATGGGTGACAAAGGTTCAAGTGGCTCTAAGCACTATGGGACTTAACTTCTGAGGTCATCAGTCCCCTATAACTCAGAACTACTTAAATCTAACTAACGTAAGAATATGACACACATCCATGCCCGAGGCAGGATTCGAACCTTCGACCGTAGCGGTCACGCTGTTCCAGACTGTAGCGCCTAGAACCGCTCAGCCACCCTGGACGGCAGTAACAAAGGTACCCCCAGCAGTGTCCCAGAATATAATCTGGCAGACAGTATGAGCTGATGATGGTGTAGTGTACCGGTTAAGGCGCTCAGTCCGGAACCGCGCGACTGCTACGGTCGCAGGTTCGAATCCTGCCTCGGGCATGGATATGTGTGATGTCCTTAGGTTAGTCAGGTTTAAGTAGTTTTAAGTTCTACGGACTGATGACCACAGATGTTAAGTCCCATAGTGCTCAGAGCCATTTTTGTGTAGTGTACGGGGAGATGTAATTCTAGAGTGACTGTGGGATGGTAGAAGTTAACTTACACAAAATTTCTAGATGGTGAGATGAATGGTAGTTGCATCTAAACGTAGAAATATTGGAATACAACATTAGCACTGTGCTGCTTGACAGAGTCACATCGATGAAATATCTTGCTGTAAGGTTGCAAAGCAGTATGAAATGGAATGAGCATTTAAGAATCGAGCAGAGAAGGTGAATGCACGACTTCGAGGGGGAGAAGTTTAGGAACGTAGGGTTCATCTGTAAAAGACAGAATATTGGACAATAGTACAACCCATTCTTGAGTGCTGTTTGAGTGTTTTCGATCCGCACCAGGTCCTATTAACATCGAAGCAATTGAGAGGCGTGCATGTAGATTTGTTACCTGTAGGTTCGAACAACACTTTCGTGTTATGGAGATGGTCTGTGAACCCAAATAGCGACCCCTGTAAGGAAGAAGAAATTATTTTCGACGAACTCTATTGAAGAAATTTAGAGAACCGATATTCGTAGCTGACTGCAGAACGATTTCACGGGCATCAACGTCCGTTTGGCGCAATAAGCACTAATACAGAGAAATTAGGGTGTCTGTGGGGGCAAATATACAGTCGTTTTTCCCTCCCTGTATTGATGAGCATAACAGGAGAGGAACTGACTAGTAGTGGCGGAAGGCAGCTTCCGCCATGCACCATATTGTGACTTATTTGCGAATACAGGGAGATGTTCATGTACATCTACACCAATGCTCAGTATGCCAGCAAGCGGTGTGTGACGGAGGGTGCTTCTAGCACCCCTAACTGACAGTCTCTTTAGTGGACTTGTTGCATCTTCTAGGTGTCCTGCAAACAAAACATAGTCTTTGGCTCGTCTTCCACTCAAGATTTTCTGTTTGATCGCCCCTATTTAAGTTGGTAATAATTCTAATCCCTTGGCATTAGTTGAACTGGCTCCGTTTGAATTTGTGTGACTCATCGAGCAAAAGAAATTTAACGGATTCCTTCTAGTGCGCATGTAGATGACATAAGACTTTTCATAGAATCAACTGCCACTGCCGCGCGGGGTTGCTGCACGGTCTGTGGCATCTTGTCACGGTTCGTGCGGCTCCCCCTGTCGCAGTTTCGAGTGTGTGTCTGGTCCTTATTATAAGTTAGTTTAAGTTGGGTTAAGTAGTGTGTAAGCTTAAGGACCGATGACATGAGGAGTTTGATTGCATAAGCTCTTACCACAAATTTAATTTTAAAAAAAAATTTTTGAGCTGCCACTTTACGCACCGCATCGATACCTTTCCTAAATCATTTTGCAATGGGTTTTCATCTTCTCATGACTTTACTAGAACGTAAAAGACAGCATCATCTGCAATCAATGGCTGGTCAGATTGCCTCCTAAATCGTTTATACAGGGTGTTACAAAAAGGTACGGCCCAACTTTCAGGAAACATTCCTCACACACAAATAAAGAAAAGATGTTATGTGGACATGTGTCCGGAAACGCTTAATTTCCATGTTGGAGCTCATTTTAGTTTCGTCAGTACGTACTGTACTTCCTCGATTCACCGCCAGTTGTCCCAATTGAAGGAAGGTAATGTTGACTTCGGTGCTTGTGTTGACATGCGATTCATTGCTCTACAGTACTAGCAATAAGCACATCAGTACGTAGCATCAACAGGTTAGTGTTCATCACGAACGTGGTTTTGCAGTCAGTGCAGTGTTTACAAATGCGGAGTTGGCAGATGCCCATTTGATGTATGGATTAGCACGGGGCAATAGCCGTGGCGCGGTACGTTTGTATCGAGACAGATTTCCAGAACGAAGGTTTCCCGACAGGAACACGTTCGAAGCAATTGATCGGCGTCTTAGGGAGCACGGAACATTCCAGCCTATGACTCGCGACTGGGGAAGACCTAGAACGACGAGGACACCTGCAGTTGACGATAACCCTAATGTCAACGTCAGAGAAGTTGCTGCTGTACAAGGTAACGTTGACCACGTCACTCTATGGAGAGTGCTACAGGAGAACCAGTTGTTTCCGTACCATGTACAGCGTGTGCAGGCACTATCAGCAGCTGATTGGCCTCCATGGGTACACTTCTGCGAATAGTTCATCCAACAATGTGTCAATCCTCATTTCAGTGCACATGTTCTCTTTACGGGTGAGACTTCATTCCAACGTGATCAAATTGTAAATTTTCACAGTCAACATGTGTGGGCTGACGAGAATCCGCAGGCAATTGTGCAATCACGTCATCAACACAAATTTTCTGTGAATGTTTGGGCAGGCATTGTCGGTGATGTCTTGATTGGGCCCCATGTTCTTCCGCCTACGCTCAGTGGAGCACGTTATCATGATTTCATACGGGATACTCTGCCTGTGCTGCTAGAACATGTGCCTCTACAAGTACGAAACAACATGTGGTTCATGCACGATGGAGCTCCTGCACACATCAGTCGAAGTGTTCGTACGCTTCTCGACAACAGATTCGGTAACCGATGGATTGGTAGAGACGAACCAATTGCGTGGCCTCCACGCTCTCCTGACCTCAACCCTCTCGACTTTCATTTACGGAGGCATTTGAAAGCTCTTGTCTACGCAACCCCGGTACCAAATGTAGAGACTCTTCGTGCTCGTATTGCGAACGGCTGTGATACAATACGCCATTCTCCAGGGCTGCATCAGCGCATCAGGGATTCCGTGCGATAGAGGGTGGATGCACGTATCCTCGCTAACGGAGGACATTTTGAACATTTCCTGTAACAAAGTGTTTGAAGTTACGCTGGTACGTTCTGTTGCTGTGTGTTTCAATTCCATGGTTAATGTGATTTGAAGAGAAGTAATAAAATGAGCTCTAACATGGAAAGTAAGCGTTTCTGGACACATGTCCACACAACATATTTACTTTCTTTGTGTGTGAGGAATGTTTCCTGAAAGTTTGGCCGTACCTTTTTGTAACACCCTGTATAGATTAGAAACAGCAGAATGCCTACAACACTTCCTTGGGGTAGGGCAGATATAACTTTTGTTTTACTCGATGTCTTTTGCGAACTCTCACCAGGCAAACAGAAACACGGCTGAGATCCGGATGAGAGGCGTCACGCCACGCTTCCCGTGGTTTGGCCGTCCTGCGGCAGACTTCCGCTGCGCCCGCCGTCATATTGAGCGCGCGCTCCCTGCGGCGCGCACTGCTTCTGTTTGCTCCCCAGTGTTGACAGCGGACAATGCAGCCGGCAGGCGTAATTGCCACAGTGGCAGCTCTGCTCGCAGCAAACGGGACCTTCTCGGTGCTGGAGTGTCTCTGCAGCCACCTCAAGAACCTTTATGAATCTGGCAGAGCCTCAGAATTCAGTGACGGTGAATTGCTCATATGGTGGTTCCAGTGTGACTATTCTGGTAAGTGCCTTTTCGTGCAGTACAGATTGACAAGACGTTATGTACAGAGCAGTTTTCACACACTCACACGCAGCTTGGCTTACACTTGCTGTTATCAATGATTATGCGTTATCTCGTTAGTTTATTAGGGGTAAGCTGCATTTCGTTGCCGGCCGCGGTGGTCTAGCGGTTCTAGGCGCTCGGTCCGGAACCGCGCGACTGCTACGGTCGCAGGTTCAAATCCTGCCTCGGGCATGGATGTGTGTGATGTCCTTAGGTTAGTTAGGTTAAAGTAGTTCTAAGTTCTAGGGGACTGATGACCACAGATGTGCTCAGAGCCATTTTTTTGCATTTCGTTCTCTACATTTTCAGTCACTGTACTTTGTAGCACCCTTTTGGGAGTGAGAAGATATCACAAAGTACGACTTGGAAATACTGGAATTTGACCATCTAAGTTTCTTGATTGAGCCCAAAACGTTTGCCATATGTGTGAGAAGAGATGGAAGTAAGATGTTGCCAAATATAAAGAGTAGATTTCGTAAAACCAAAGCATTTTCGTGTAGAAGTTCTGGCGTACCTCGTCATAATGGCACTCTTTACGTAATTTCTGTGGTTATGTGTTCTACATAATTATGGGGCTGGCATTACCGTAATAAACAATCGGAATTAATATAGCTATGACAAACGGCTCTTAACTGTTTAACGTACAGTGATACATTTATAAGAAAGGGAATGGAATACAAACTAAGTACAGAATTTCGATGGTTGCGCAAGCACAGTGGAGAGCAGAAAGTTGCGCGTGGTGAGAGAAAATGGTGGATGGAAATCTGCCCGTCGGAAATGAACAGTCATCTTTCTGTCATCGCTGTGCAGCGGACGTATTCTCAGTGGTACAGTACAGCCGGTGGCTGCTGATGCCTAAAGTGACTGGGACGGAGTTCACTACCTTTACTGCACTTATATTTCCGAACAATTTAATTTTCTAAATGATTTAAAATATTAAGGTAGTTCTAAAATTACCGTGCAATGAGCCTGACGACATTCGTGCGATTGAATCGCCTGCAGGGGTACAGTCATAGATCCTCCTTTCGTTTTTCATGATGGATCTATGACTCTGCCGTAGAAATCTGGATACCCGTGAATCGTTTCGTTTTCAATAGAAAGCATGGCATGAGCAGATAGCCTACCTTCATTTGTGGTACTTCTAAGAAATTGTTTGGTCTGCGACTGAGCGGCGAAACACCTCTCTGCCTCACGCAGTTGTCATGGAACAGCAGCCGCTAATTTCAGCAGAATCATGACGTCATCAAAAGGTTCTTGCAGGTTGTTTTCAGTGACAAACTTTGCAAGGGTTAGTGCGCCTTTGTTTTCTTGGAAATTATTTCGAGAATAAACGGTCTGTAGTTCTCTTTTCAACTCTGCTTTATTTTAAAAAATGGATAGGACTGCGCAACAGCAGAAAGAACTTTTTCAGGACACTTATTTTACAGTGAAAGGAAGAAGCGCTGATTAAGTAAATTCGAGGCCAACAAGTGGCTGCCGAATTCAAACATCAGATTCATCTGTGGTATCATCAACATTGTCTCTAAATTTCAAAATTTTGGTTCAAATGGTGCTGCTGCCTGCTTCATTCACACGCAATATGTGGTGTCACCGCCAGACACCACACTTGCTAGGTGGTAGCCTTTAAATCGGCCGCGGTCCGTTAGTATACGTCGGACCCGCGTGTCGCCACTATCAGTGATTGCAGACCGAGCGCCGCCACACGGCAGGTCTAGAGAGACTCCCTAGCACTCGCCCCAGTTGTACAGCCGACTTTGCTAGCGATGGTTCACTGACAAAATACGCTCTCATTTGGCGAGACGATAGTTAGCATAGCCCTCAGCTACGTCATTTGCTACGACCTAGCAAGGCGCCATTACCAGTTACTATTGATGCTGTAAAACATGTACCGTCAAGAGCGATGTTCACCAATTATGGATTAAAGTTAAGTATTCCAGCAGCTACGTACGTTTTTTGTTAGTCTCATTTCCTTGACCTGTTCCAGACCTCACGCCAGCCTGCGTGAGCTAAAACGCGTGCCTTTCGGATGCCTCTCATAGTGCGTTGGCCGTCTTGCCAATCCACAACACAATCAATGGTACGTTTTTGTAACTGGCTGCACTCGATATCGTCATGGGGCATCCACACGTACTATAAAAATGGATCTATCTACCCGTGTATGTGTCTCTATGGATGTTCCACATCCCCTGCTGAACCGATATCAACCAAACTTGCTACGCAAATCCCTTCTTGTCAGCACGCAATTGTTGTGGGGGTAAGAACTACTTACCTATCACAGTTCAGGACAAATGAGGTCATGAACAATTAGATGCACGACAAACTGCCTCGTCCTGCATGACGTGTAAATTTATTATTTCTTCCGTACTACCTCTGTTCGCAGCACATTCTGCACACAGTGCCTCTGAATGTACCTACAAAGTCATATCATTGCCTGACACATGCATCAGGAGATACGGTATCACGGACACTGAGATGCGTGAAAAAATGCCGCACCATGTATGAATTTTTAGTACATTTATTTTTTAATCGTCGTCGTCGGCTGGCGCTCGAATCTGAGTTTTCATATCTCTTGTGAGATTTCCTTTGTTAGGGTTCAGGCGTGGAAATGTCTTTGGTGGCTTAACAGTCCAATCCCAGCATGGAACATGCGACCGCAGAAATTACAAATGACGGAAGGCGGAGGACGTGGCTGGGCCTAGAGGAGTTTAGGCCTCTGGCGTTTGTCATTCTCCAGCACTCGACGTTCCCGTTCGAAGTTCTGAAGAGCATTTGAGGTAGTTTAGCGCCAGTGACGGCGATCTTCTGCTATGGTGGATCGATGATCTAATACTGATCCTTGCAGCGTTTAAGAGGGGCACCTCGCGGCTTTTTACCTGTGCTCACTCCACCATATAGCATTTGACGTGGAAGTCTGTCATCTCCCATCCGCTGGACATGGCCCACCAATCTTAGTTGGTGCTTAATAATGAGAGATTTTATGCTATTCATTTTCGCTTTCTCAAGAACGGTGATATTCGATACAAAGTCAACCTATTTCATGTTCATGATGTATGTTAGCTTCTGTTGGCTGAAGCGTTCTAATTTCTCCAGATCGCGGCGGTATAATGTCCAGGTTTTGAAACCATACAGCAGCGTTGAAATGACAACAGCTTTATACACAATCAGTGTGGTGTATAGTGTTAGGTCTCTATTCAAGAAGATACGTTTTCTGAGACGACCAAATGCTACATGGGCAGCACGTATTCTTGTCTCAGCGTTTCTCTCATATGAGCAATTAGATGACAATATGCTTCCTAGATAAAGAAAACGGTCCACTTGTTCTAAGGGTGTATCAGATAAGGATATGCTGAAATCGGGAAGGGAAGATCGAGGAGCTAGCTGTGCGAGCACCTTTGTCTTTTGAATATTGATAGAAAAATCAAATCGTTTGTATGCCTCGCTGAAACAAGTAACAGACTGCTGCATCTCTGCAGGTGGCTGAGCTGGAGAGGCGTTGTTGTCAGCATACTGCAGCTCTGTTACACAAGTGGAGTCTGAATTGGTTAAATAATCCTCCATCGAACCTTCTACCCCAGCCTTGTTCACAAATGTCTCATAAAGCATAGCTGCCAGGTACAAGGCAAGAAATGTTGGTGCGAGAACGCGTCCTTGTTTGAGCCCACACGTTATTGGGAATTCATTAGATGTTTCATTCTGGCAGTTGATCTGTCCAGTCACGTCATCATGGAGAGCTTTAATCAGGGCAACAAAATGTTCAGGGCAGTCGAAACATTTTAAGGCTATCGACAAGGCTCCTCTGGGAATCGTACCAAAGGCATTTTCTCGGTCGTAAGAAACTAATAGTAAAGGTGTTTTTTGTTCTCTGCCCATATCCTGCTCTTGTCGTGCACAGAAAACCATGGCAAACGTTCCTCTTGCTGACCGAAACCCGCATTGAGGCTCAGGAAGCACAGTCTGTGAAAATATCTGAAGCCGATTTAAGAAGGATTCTAGCCAAAATGTTACCAGCGACAGAGAGCGAGAATATTCCACAGTAGTTACCACAGATGCTTCTATCACATTTCTTGAAGATGGTGACAATTGTGGGATTCTTCATGTCGGCTGCTACCTTGTGGGTTTCCCACATTAATAGTATGAGTGAGAAGAGCCTAGCTTTTAAAGGCAAGCCGCCACACTGTACAAATTCCAACAGGATTTTGTCCGGTCCAGCAGCCTTTCCTGGTTTCATACTATCAAGTTCCTTGATAAATTCTCGAAAAGTTGTAGAAGCAGCCATCCATGTGGTTACGGATGCTGTGGGACATGTCTGAGGTCTCCAGCGGCAGTAGAAGTGCAGTTTAACAGTGAGCTGAAGTGCTCTTTCCAACGATTTAAGATGTCCTGACTTTCAGTAAGGATGGTGGTGTTGTCAGCGACTTTCAGTGTTCCTGAAGATCAGCGGATGGGTCCATAAAGCTCTTTAATTCCAGTATAGGAGTCACGCAGGTTTCTGGCATCGGAAGGATTTGAAGTTCGGAGGCTTTTTCTTCCGACCATTTGTTCTTGATTGCTCGTATTTCACTCTGACATTTCTGCTTGAGCTCTTGAAAGTGTGTTTTCTTTTCTGCTTAAGACGGATCTTGTGCAAGGGCTAGCTAAGCGTCCCGCTTTGTACGATGATGGCTTGGATTTATTCATTGCTGTCATCAAACCAGTCACTTCTATTCCGCCTACAAAAACCAATCTCTGCGGTCTCTTTGATGATGTTTTTTAATGAGGTCTATTCTTCTTCGATATCATCTGTGATTGCTGGAGATTTGTGGAGTTGTTCTAATAGTTCGTCTTGGAAGTTTGAGCAAATGTCTCTGTTATGTCGCTTCTTGGTGTTGATTTTTCTGCGCTGTGCGTTTGAGAAGTGGGATCGTGGCTTACGATACTTTTGTAATCTCAGACGGCTAACTGAAACTTTATGATCAGACGAGCAATCATCGATGCTTCGAGCTTTTTCATGATGAGAATGTCTTTCTTGTCACGTTGCCGAGTGATGTTATAGTCTCTAAGATGCCGATTTTCGGAGCGCGGCAGCATCCATGAGGCCTTATAGCATTTACGCAAGCCGAAATGCATATTGATGGCGAAGAGCTCGTGCTCAGCATGTAGACCAAGAAGTAAAAGCCCAGTTTCATTGCCGTTTCTGACCACTTGTTTACCCATGATGTCTCTCCAAAAACGGTTTTCCCTTCCCACTCTGGCATTGATGTCACCCAGTAGGATTAATTTATCTTTACCAGGTACTGTTCAGCTGGTGGTAGAACTGACTCTTTAAATCTTCGTCGCTATCTAAAGTAGGAGCACATTCAGAGACGAAGGTGATGAAGCTGTCTGAACAAAGGGGTATTCTAAGAGTCATGAGCCTTTCATTTATTGAAACAGGTATGAGTCGATGTGCATTCACTGCTTTTGTTTTTACAGGAAATCATACACCGTACACAGAAAGGACTTCTGTTCCTGAAGATGGTGTACCCTGAGCTTGCCTCACTGATTTGTCCTTCACCTGATAGTGTAGTCTCACTCAAGGCAGCTATATCTATATCTAGCCTAGCTAGTCCATGGCTGAGAAGAGCGGTTGTTCTCTCTGGCCTGTCACTGTTCACGCTCAGGAGGGTCCTGACATTCCATGTTCCTATGGTATCATTTCTTTTTCTTTGGTTTTCGTCCGCACTATAAGCAGTGACCTTCTGGGTGTGTATTTCCAGCCTGGTTCGAGTGTGACTTCCAGTGTTTAGCCCACATTTTCTAGGGCCTTCCCTACTGAGGGCAGGCAGCGGTCATCCTAAATAGGCCTACCCAGTCGCAGATGCAGGACTGGATCCCCGAGCAGTCACACGGGTTCTCAGGGAGTTGACGATCACACACCTGCCGCCAGTGTGCAGGTAAAGAGCAGTAATTCCAGGGTCACTCAAAGCTTGCTACCACTGTCCTTATCCGATCGCCATTGGGCTTGAAATAGAATGACAGGAGAAATTGCCATTTGCTTGATTTTGTTTAAGGTGGATTACAGCCTGAGAGGAAGTATGATCCTAGAACAGTTCATCACGGTATATATGTATGACACATGTGACTTCAGGTACAAGAACTGCAACGGACTGCCGCGAGCTCAATGACGGCTGATCAGCGCGTTTACAGACAGTCTGTCTGGCATGACCTCTTCTGCGTCCACGATTGTTGAGAACCTGGCAGAAGGTTCTTCCTCCACTCGGTTCGCTGTAGGATCGAGGGTAGGATAGTAGAGAGAAAGTGAAAGACACGCTTGGGCCTCGAAACCTAATGCCGTTGGGGTCGAAAAAACCAAAAGTTGGTCAAGGGAGGCTGATAGGAGAGAAAACAGAAGCAGCCTGACACAAGTAAGTGGAAGTAATGCCAGACTTAGCTAAGGGACACTCACATAGTCCCAAGACGGAAGCCCCCTGTGGGAACTATACTTTGTCTGGAATCTTACCAACTGACCTGTTTGCCATGGGTGACCCTACCAGGAGCGTAGCTTCCGCAAGCTTAGCTCATTGGACCACTGAGACACGCAAACCTCCCCACCAACGTTAAGGTGGTAGTCCATGTTATCCTTTAGTACTAAGACATACATACAATCGAATCCACTTACAGAAACCCCTGATAAATTGCAGAGATTTTGACAGCTTTCAGCTGCGAAGTGCAAACGGCTGTAGGCGAAAAAATTAACCGTCTGTGGAACTATGAAGGGTCTACAGAGACGTTTAAAAAATCGGGGACTGTACATGAGTGTAAGCTGTGCTTACACACCTGGAAATTATGCACATTTCTTTGTACGACTGTTTCGTAGTTTCAGAAGATCAAAATGGTTCAAATGGCTCTAAGCACTAGAACTTTTTTTATTTAAAAAAAATTCTTTATTTCCATAGTAATAATTATACAAAAGTAACTCACCACCTTAATGATTAGTGGGTCTTAATTTTCTACAATGTTATTATAATAGCAGCTACTACATATTTAATTTACTTTACTACAGACAGTACTGCATAGGTTAATGGGCAGACTACTTCTAGTGTTAGCATAATTTCTAATAACTACAAGTGATTAGTGTTAACTGCCTGCAGCGTTACATATGTGCCAGTGTTAGGATAAACCTACTTGGGTGCCTGGCTCATAGAGCTGAACCCTATGAGCGTGCCCTTGGCACAGGGCAGGCAAGAAGTTAATTGTCGCTGCAGGTTCCTAATCTACTATCCTATTCTATTTTACTAAAAACTACTACGTAATCTACGTCATAATCGGTGCGTTTGTCAAGTCCGTGAAGTAGATCACCCCAGTCCCCCTAGTCCTGCACGTGGCGGATTCCAACTGTTAAGTCGACCTGTCCACGAACAAGCGGTACGGGATTGGAGTGCTGGACGCGATTGGTTATTACTAACTAGTCACGAAAGTCTCTCAAGAAAATTGATAGTACTTTTCGTGATACCTCGTTGGCTAGCCTGTTCAGTCTCTGAAAGGTCTCTTCTTGTCTGAGTAGGTCGTAGGTATTGTTACTTGTTAGTCGTTGTCTTAGTGCGGCTGCTACATCATCGAACAGGGGGCACTCGGAAACCACATGGTCAGGAGTACCCTCTGACAGTTGCATATGACACCTCCACTTTCCGAGGTGAATGACAGATATTGCCACCTCTGCAGTAGTTCTGAAAAACGGTTTTGTATGTTTCGACTTGTCACTTGGGCAAGAATTAAGTTCAGCTGGTGTTCATAAAAATGCACATAATACACGAAATTATGCTCTTCTCTTACAGTTGTTTGGATTTCAATGTGATGGTCACGCATGACGAAGGCGCGATCAATAATCTGAGATTTTACGTTTTTTTTCGGTTCTTGGACAACATCGCCAAGGAGGAAGCATTGTCACTCGATTGATTTTAAAATGTCCCAAATCTTTCAACTGGCTCTTCAGTAGATAACACAAAAGGAAATACTACAAACAACTGAAATTTAGAAGATACATCACAAGTTTCACCTGCTATCAAAGACACAAAATGTGTCTTGGATATTTCTGAATTGCTTTCGCCCTGACACACATGTAACGTACAGTCCAGTAAATTCTTTTGTGTACCACTGGATGCTCCTAAAAGACAACAGCATTGTTTATGTGCTGTTGCACGTCCCCACATAAAGCGGAAGAAAAATTTACCCGTTCTCAGAATATTCTAGGATTGTTAAATTCTACTGTTTCATCATGTACACGTAACGCAAGTTCAGACTCTCTGCAGAACTTAATACAACGATTTATCTTGGAAAGAACATAGCAATTTTCCCTCATATTGGCGTTCTGTCTTGCCGAATGCTGAGCTAAGGTGTTGCTTAATTTCTGTTTTTCCAAGGACTGATAAAGTTGAATAAGCATTCTTACGTCCAATAGATTCCTCGTGCTTCTTAACCTTCTCTGTTAGACGACTTACAAGGAAAATGTTGAGTGCGACGTCGCAGGAACAATCTTTAGTAAGGCTCATTTGAAACGGAAAATTACCACAGGAGAAGTATTAACTGGTAATGATTCACCATGTCCCCAGAAAACAAGAGTTCGGAATGTGCGGAGATCAACCTTCTATGGGATGCTTGTATTGCACATGGTACCCTGAAAACCGAACAAAAAATGGCGCATCTCAATGATCACACAGGTTCGCACCATCAAAGGTCAAACGCGACCTCCTTGTGCGCTACAAACCGTGCAACACGTTCAGCTAAGTATCCACTCTAAAGGAGTGCGTATACAAATGACATTGGTGTAACAGGGCGACGAGAAATGATGGAACGTGATGGCACGCAACCGAATGCGAAACAGCTTGTCGTGGAGCTTATCGTGAAAGTGGCCGTCCTTTAAGGCGTTGCTGGAAATAGTGTGGTATTATGTTTTATGCACACAGAAAAAACAAACATCTGTAGATTGAATTCATCTGGTGGTTCCAGGTGGTATGAACTGTAATGTCACAAACTTTCCAGGAGCGATAGTTTGTTCTTTCGGAGTATGATTTTTATATGCAGACTAGGAATTAAACAAAATCAACTTATTTTGACAAGATATTGGCTAAAAGCAGTGTTCATAACGTAGTTGCAGTTCTCTAACACCCGTTCTCGCACACTTTCTTGCTGTGACGTAAATATTTCCTACTGTCCTTGCCAAAATCACACACTCGGGAAAGAATCAAAGGCCTCAGAGAACCTCTCAGTTCTCAAGGGGCAATAAATAGCGTTCCAGCCAATTTACCATCCGGTTAAAAAGTCAGTTAATTGTATACGAATGCGTTAAGGACTTGCTATTAGTTGATCTTGATAGAACTCTCTTGGTACCTCTAATTTCCGAGGTCTCATTCATATGCGTTTCATTTTCAAAAGCGGATTGGTTGCAGTAGAAATGAAATTCCATACTCAGCGATGGGGTAAGTTTGTTTATCCCTCCTACAAATTTTTGGGCCGATTCCGTAGTTTGATGTACATCGTCAGGTTGACGCTATGTTTGAAATTTCGTTATCTTACGTCTTCCAATTCTGTAGCACTGTTTGACGTTATGCAGGCATCCACTGCTCATCTTGAAATTAGTGTAATGTATGTCGCTCGCAAATACACTAGCATGTGCTTCCCGTAAATTGTATCGAGCATCCTGGGAACGCGCAGACATCACGAGCTTTTGTGACAAGTGGGCCTTGTCCTCCGTTGAATTTCTGTAGTATATCTTATGCACTATGCGGTCGTATTGCTGAGGACTTATTCAAAATCTGAGCGTAATTGTTCGTTTGTAATGCTGCGGATAATTTTCCAAGTTTGTTTATTATGATTAGTTGCCGCTTCTCGGACAATGGTTGTCCTTTACTACGTTTCACTGGAGACGGGAGTTGGGCCTTCCTGTGCGACATCGAACTACACTACGCCTGTTTCAGTACCACTATCTACTGCCGTGCAGTTATCGTCAGCACTGCACTCATTTTGTACATTGTTCGCACGGCACCACGCATTACAATGACTCATTTGCTGAAAGGCTAATCCTTAATTCGCCACTTCCTTCTCACTCGGTGGAATTCCTCAGGTTCCTTTCTGACGGAATGTCAACTTCGGTTACTGTTATTTAAAATATAACGCAATGTTTTCCTCCTTTATCGTTGCCATTGCTCTGCTTTGTGTCAACACCACTAGCACAGTAGCACTGTCGTGAGTTACTCGTCGACTGAGCAGTTCAGCCACGCTACGTAGCCTCGTGCTGTCGACAGCATTCGATACCTCCAGTCCGGCTCCCTGTTTGCGTTAGCAGCCAGTGTTGTGTTAACATGGTAGGTAACATGTGGGGTGCCGAATGACATTAGATCTGACATGCCAGTGCATGTCCAGCTTGTCTCTTTACCTTTAGCTAACACGAAACACGGAAAACAAAATGGTCCTTTTACATACGTTTACATTAAAACACTTGCAGGATTCCTTACATCGGGTTGTTCGCGCTTGTCTTAATTCGGGCTGAGGTGGCGGCCTCTGTATTACTTTGAAGCTTTAACCTGCGTCGTTTAGACACATGTTTTATCCAAATTTGATTACTCTGCAGTAATTATTATTTTTGTGCTGCGACTCTTTACCGCCGGTGTATTACTGGCGATCTTTCCTATCGGTCCTCTATGCTGAGAGAGATTCAGAGCAGAAAGTGATTTGCACAACCAGCTATTTTCTGGGGCTTGTAGAGTTTCCAGACTTATGGAGGTTCCAGGCTGTGGCTGGAGTGTCTTCCCACGGCCAGAAAACGCGAGCGGCCCGCGGCGCGAGTCGCCCAGTGCGGGGGTGGGGCCCGTGGCCCGCTGCGTGGGAGGCCGGCCTGCCTGCAGCCAGACACACAGGTCGGGGAGTACGTGGAGGAGGCGCACCAGTCGGCCGTAAACACACTTTCGCTTAATCACAATTGCAATAGTTTCTTTTCGTTACATAAATTGTCAGGGAGAGTGTCTATATCATTGGCCGTAAGCAGTACCATAAGCTTAATGTATAGCTGCATAGTAGTCGGGGACAGATTCTCGCGGGGATATACAAGAAACACCAAGTCGTACACGAATACATCGCAGCTGAGTCAGTCGGCCCTCAGACCCGACGAGGCCGAGGTCTCAGTGTGGGGACAGGAGCGTGGACTTTCCTCTGTACGAGTCGGTTACGTTTACTGATATCAGGTGTGTATTACTCGAACGTTCACAGTGGTTAATTACAATAGCCATACCGTAATGGCATCCCGATTTCTCGGTTAACAGTAGTACCTGCCCGCACTCCCATCAGAAAGCCACAGGGACTAGCCGCTTGGTCTGAGGCGTCTTGTCACGGTCCGCGCGGCTCCCTCCGTCCTAGATTCGAGTCCTCCCTCTGGCATGGATGTGTGTCTCGTCCTTTGTGCAAGTTAATTTAAGTTAGATTAAGCTTAGGGACCGATGACGTGGGCAGTTTGGCCCCATAAGACCTTACCACAAATTATTTAATATTATCCCATCAGAACTCACTCTTTGTATGTTTACAGCCTGGTAGTCACACCTACTGCGAGAGACTTCATCAGTATTAGCAATTTCACGGGCAGGTATGATACTTTTACAATGCTTGCTGGCGAGATCAAGTCTTCGTCGAGGTAACCTCATCTGGACTCCCACCAGGAAAAGGGGATCTAACGGGTGTAGCGGCGCGGGCTAAGCGTCTGTTTCTTTACAGAGACATTACGTTCTTTCCTCTTGCTTCATTTTGCAGTATACCTCACTACGGGTTTTTTCACGCATTTGCTCAAAACAAAATTGAGCCAGTTACATTTTTATCCTTTAGTTCGTTTATTTATAAATGGATCTGAACCTTTGACGAGTACTTAGCTATTACTTTTGTTTTCTCACTGCTCCGCAAGCGTTGAACGTTCCCACACAAATACAAAGGAACAAAAATGCAACTACTACCTCAGACGTGTACAGAACAACGAATGACAGCACGTATGCTAGTTAACTGGGTAAGCACCGCGACAACTGAGAGGAAAACACAGCTCAGAGGCGCATCCCAGCGATTAAAGCGAGGAAAGAGCGGTATGCCGATTATATCAAAAAGAATTCCAGCTTTCCTGGCTGCGGTTGTTGTGTGGTGCTCCAGGAGATAAGAGCACAGAATACCTGGAGTCGCCGTTCACGACCCAGCCTGGACTGGAGCTCTGGAGCCACCAGGAGAGGCTCCCACCGGCTACCACTGTAGGGAGGGGTGGCATCTGGAGGGCCCTGCCGCCTCCAGTCCAGCTGCCTCTCGGCCAGCCTGGAGTCTCCTGTCCAGCCCTGTACTGGCAGCTCCGACAACAACGTAAGACTGTCTCTCCTCTGACGTTCTGCAAAGATTTATGTGCGGTGGTCCATATGTCTTATTCCCAAACCCGTAAACCAAATCATTTAACGATAACTGTATTTCTGACTTGAATAATACCCTCTGCGCCAATCCGGGCACATTTCAAGTTCCTGTGGTAGGGTTTGTTTTGGGTGGTGCTGACTCTCTCGAGCTGGGGCAGATCTGCATGGGTGTCACGGAGCCTCGAATTATTTTGTGGATACGATGTCGAAAATAGCGCAAGCGAAGGGTCTTGAAGAGTCAGAAATGTAACAGCTGCCACCCATGTAACTGATTACGTATTCTCCACTCTGCTCGGGGCCTCGATCGTCCATAGCAATGCTGTCATCAGAACAAAGGCTCATCTGGAATGTCGGCACAGTGTCCAGTGTTGTACTGTCGGCTCAGCTCTGCCCGCTTCCTCGTCAAGGGGAGCCGCAGCAGTGGCCGCCGTGCTGACAGTCAGTTGATTTGCCGACCGTTTGCTTATAAAAGTGTGCAGCACACTTCACGCCTTGCCACAAATCGTTGGCTGCTGCTTAGTGTTTCACTTTCAGTGGCTGGTAGTACTGATGTGGATAGGAGTAGTCAGTGGAAGCTCGTGAGAGTATTCACAGTGCAGACCTCGAGGTGAACGAACCGCGTTTCGCAGAACGATACCGGATGACGGTAACGTGCGACACGCTGGAGCAGCCGTCCGCCGCGGTCTCAGCCGCGCAGCGCCTGGCAGCCCGCATCTGGGACTCCGGACTGACGCCGCCGCCAGCAGCTGGAGCGGAGGAGGGAGGGGTGTGCGCCGGCGCCCTGGCGCAGCTCCGCCGCCTCACGAATGGCGAATCCAGCGAACTCGTCAAGGAGCTCGACTGCCGCAGCCCTGAAGTCTGTATCGACTCCTGCTCTATACCGAGGTAAGTGCAGCACTCGTCGCCATAGCTACTTACGGCACAGCTGTCCTTAAATTTGTTCTCTATCCTATCACCTACTTTCCCAATTTTCCGAGACTAGCTATCTGTCAATAAGCACACATCAGTTTGACCCAAGGCGGCTACACGCTAGTAGCTTCTGCCGCCACCTCTTCTGTCGACACTTTCCTCAGAGCAGTCAATGAATGTGCTTCGTGCCATACGCCTCTCTCTGGTCGGTTTCTCTGCATATCGCTACAGAAGACAGTAAATGGTCTAATGATGATAGTCAAAGATTGAAAGCGGTAACCATCAATAAAACATTTAGCGATAGAGACAATTGCCGTACTAAAATTAAATTTATATCTCTACTTCCCCACAATATTATCAAAAATGAACAAAAGTACAGTGTCATTTGGGATGACAACAGCTGTAGCTTGATGTCGTTGCTAGTTGTAAATAAGTTCAAAACTGAACAGTAAACACCACCAGTGTCTAAATTAATTACTTTTTTTGGAAGAAGCAATTACAAAGTCAACACCCTGCACCATAAGATAACTGTAATGCTCATCATCTGCTATGTATACGTGATTAATACCTCTAAGATGGCAGCAGTCAGAAACAGTAAAATTATGGAAGCCATAGAAATCGTACAACCAACCAGTGGCGCGTCAGAAGTTTATTCAGACTTTTACCTTGGTTTACTGTTCATTAAGCCATGTGGCTGTACTGAGACCTGTGGTCAAGGAAGGCAGCATTCGGTTACGATTATGGACAGGGCCGTAATCAGTTACTATTGGTTGGCTTTTCTTTTAATCACACACAATTTATTTAAAATCAACAACAAATTAAAATAATGGCAATAATTTAAGAATTCTTTCACGGCCGCAAGCCTTAATGACAATAAATCAAGAATCGTTTAACTTGTAGCAACTTACAAACTACAGTTATTAAAATATTGAAAACTAATCACCAAGGTCTCAAAGGTTAACTGCTAAAATATAATTGCCAAATTAGAATTTTAAGACAAGTAGCCATAGTCACGGCTGAAGGCCCTTAACGCCAAGAATGGCAATTATAAAAAAAAATTTACGAACGTAAGTTACAGTCAAACAGAAAGGCAATAGCGGAAGTTAATGTAAATGACAGGCAAGTGATCACCAAACAGGTGTGACAAAATGATGGTAACTTGGTAATACAATAATAAAATAATAACACAATAATGAAACACAAGGGCTAGTCACAGATGGTGCTCCAGAAATCGGCATCTGAGGAGGTCAGGCCAAAAACACTTTCGCGGGCGATGAGAAAGGCAGCGAAAAGTTGCATTCACTTCACAAGACGGTAACTCAGACTAGTGCCTAACTAACGAATGACTAAAGTCCTAAAACTAATGCAACGATGGAACACCACGCCCAAGCCGGAACCGGCGGTCAGCACTATGTCCTCAGAATGCTGTGTTCAGAGCTTCTGAAAGGAACCACTACTAACAGAGTAGAAGAAACACCCACCGACCTACAAATCAAGGAAACTGTCCAAACTACACGCCTTACTGGACAGCAGCAGCAAGACGAGCAAATGTACACTGCCGTTTCACACACTATCCTCCAGAGCAGGTCACTGGGTCGTTTGCGGCCACCAGGCAGGAAAAATACCGCTGGTTGAACTTAGTAGCACATAGAATGCAGCAATTAGTAACAAGAAGTCGAGGAATGCCAATTAGATCCGCCTTCCCCAAGCACTCCACTGGCATCTCTTTGTCTCGGCGACACTGGAGCAGCAGTGCGAACCCAAGTCACTGGAGAATCGCGAGATCTCACAATGGGGAAAGTTTCACTGCTAGGGTTAAATTCCACTCAACTTAAAGCTTGTTGGATCCGGTTGACAACTGGGTCGTGTACCCTCGCGACCACAGCCCTTCCATCTGGCAGTGCAGGTGCGCCGCCAGTGGTCCCGGCGTGTTCTCCCACTGCCCTCTTGGCTCCTCCGGAGTCCCCAACCGAACCGCTCACTCACACGCCCTGGAATAACAACGACTTCACCCCAAAGATAGGGCCACAGTTACTAAACATCGATGACGCCGCTGCTGCCACTAGCGGATAGGCAACGCTTGCAAAACCAAGTACCACCAGTCAGCACAAGCAGAAAGCAACAACCGCAACCACGTCAACTAAATGATACAGTCTGGCCTCCAGCAGAGGACGGAAACCTACAACAGCACCAAGGCGAGCCGCAGCACAGCTCATATACCTCAGCATTTATATGGATGTTTTTAGTGTTGCCCGAGCCTATTGGTCTGGTTTCTCTTTTCGCGAAATAAGTTAAACCGTGTTATTAGTTATTCCAAGGAAGACAGGTTTATATCTGTTGAAACCTAGGTGAGGTTTCGAATAAACTTTTGATATACAACTAGTTGCTTGTATGATTCCCATTCTTTCCATACATCATTAAGTTCTACTAAGACAGAGATTGAAGCCATCTTTTCCTCGAAGGATCATGAAATGGCATCACGATATTACCACCTCTAGCCTCGAAAATACCGTCAGTTCGACACGGGAGAGAGTGCCAAAAGTTTCTTCAGATACACAACGTCCACCTGAGGCCTCCAACTGATGATCAGATCCAGTGGAGCCATCAGTCTGTGGGGATGTCGGCTGCCGTGTCTCAGCTGCCATTCCAGATAGTACCATAGAATGCCTGCGGCTCTAAGATCGGGTTGTCTAGTGGTGCTGTAGGGCGCCTGAGTGTTCGGGAAACGAGGAATGTATGCACGCAGCCCTGAGAACACGACTTTGTCATCTTCTACATTGCAAGTGTCCAGAGAATATTGATCAGGAAGGTATAGAAGATAGCGAAACACTTCGTCACCAAGAATGTTGAAATAAACGTGCTGATCCAGGCTCACGTTAACCTTAATGACTGAATCCAGGTCATAATGACAGAAATACTCCATAACACCATGGAACCACCACTGGCCTTAACTACATCCTCTACACACTGCAGCTAAAACGCTACATTCGGCCGTCGGTCCAGTCGACACCTCGATAATTATAGAAGAGGTGAAACAGCGACCCGTGTAACGCACCTCCAACCAGCCACTGTCCGTCTCTGTGTTATCTGACCCACTCTAGGCGCATAGCTGTCTGTGTCTCTGTGGGCGACGATCACTGACTCGAAATGTTGAGTCTGTGCAGCTGTGGTAGCGATGATTGAGATGGATCTGCTTTCACACGCGGCGGCAGTTCGTGCCTGGTTTGAAACCGATCCCCTTTGAGCTCGAGTGACACTCCTCACCAGCCCTGTTGGCTAGGATCTCTTTACGCCACTCCCTTACATCACTGCGAGTGGTTCACCATTCGCGTTGGTACACCAACCGGTCGTTTAACTTTGCTTGTGGTGTGGTCGTGGACAAGTCCAAAGGCAAAAATTCCTTTCTGCCACTCCTCGACATCTCCTCGTCGATCCAGGTGACCGCGCTGACTCCACACGAGCGAGTGGGAGGTACACCTCACCGCCGCCTCTGACGTCAGCAGTGGAGGGTGGCGTGATACCTGGTGCCTCCCCTTAAGCAAAGCATCCAGCACTCCAAAGCGACCCCTATGCTCAGTTAAGTGGAAGGGTAGCATTTCGTGTGATGAGATGATTCCATCCTTTCCAGAAGCTCTTTGTTTTGTATACTTTCAGCCAACACTTAATTCGTCTATCATAAGCATGAGGTTGGAAATCGTGTTATAGTTGGTGACTTGAGGCACACTTCATTCATTTTTAATTTCACTGATAAATGGTGTACCATTATTACTAGATTAATTTCCTTCTACAAAAGACATGTCGTTCTACGATCACCACACTATTATTACTATTTGAGGCATACGTGTACTGTTCACTGAATATACACAAACTTCAAATCTTAGTTCCTCGTTTGCACATAGTGCCATTTCCATGTCATGAAGGAAAACTTTACTGATGTTCTGCAACTGTTATTTATATAATCACAAACTAGGAATCAGGTCCTTATACCATGATCAAGTGACATCATGATATGTTGTGATTAAATTCGTAACGGTTGCACAACATAGGGAAAATGTTTCCGTTATGATACTATTGCCATGCTCTGTCAAGAATTGAACGATAATTCATTTACTATGTTTCATTTTCTGTCAAATGTCTCCGTCACATCAGGTAGTGAAATACATCTCAACATATCCATATCTTATTAAGCGAGCTACTAAGATTGCTGAAATGTTGACCTGTCACATTCAAAAGTGTACCTAGATTAGGACGTAAGACACTAAAGCAGTGGATGAGTTGTCCTATGACTGCAGCAATATGACTGTTGATAGCCAATGTAGACAGGATAAAAAGTACCTACTGGCAACAGCTGGGAAAGGATCTCTCGAAAAGAGGATTTTCTTATTGTTTAACATACATTTGACTACAAGGAAGTAATTTCTGAAGGTATTTGTGTCTAGTGTAGTATTGTATCGAAGTGAAACACAGTTTATAAGCATTTGACACAAGAAGAGAATAAGGATATTGAAATGTAGTACTAGAGCACACTGTTGAATAATAGGTGTGTCGATGATTTAATTAATGACATGATACTGAATCGAATTAGGGACAGTAAAAAATATGGCACAATGGGGCTGAAAGAAGGGATCAGTTGACAATTCCTGAGGCGTCAGGGAATCGTCCGTTTGGTAATGGAGAAGAAGTGTGGGGAATAAAAATTGTAGTTGGACACCAAATGATGAGTACGGTAAACAGGTTCAAATGAAAGCAGGTTGCAGTAGGTATTTGAGAGTGAAGAGATTCGCAAAGTAGCATGGACAGCTGCTTCAGACCAGTCTTCGACCTAACGACGACAAAGACAAATAGCTACGACAATTATAATGAAATCGATAGTAAAGTTGTTTCACACTATTATATATCAGTAATGGGACAAACGGAAATCTGAATCCTACTGACAGGTGAAGATAATGGAATGTAGTCGAACTGAATCGGGTGATGCTGAGGGTATTAGATTAGGAAATGAGACGCTCAAAGTAGTAAATGAGTTTTGCTATTTGGGGAGCAAAATAACTGATGATGGTCGAAGTAGAGAGGATATAAAATTTAGACTGGCAATGGCAAGGAAAGCGTATCTGATGAAGAGAAATTTGTTAACATCGGTTATAGATTTAAGTGTCAGGTAGTCTTTTCTGAAAATATTTGTATGGAGTGTAGCCCTGTACGGAAGTGAATCATGGACGATAAATAGTTTAAACAAAAAGAGAATAGAAGCTTTCGAAATGTGGTGCTACAGAAGAATGCTGGAGATTATGTGGGTAGATCACATAACTAATGAGGATGTACTGAATAGAATTGGGGAAATGAGAAATTAGTGGCACAACTTGACTAGCAGAAGGGATCGATTGGTAGGACATATTCTGAGGCGTCAAGGGATCGCCAATTTAGTATTGGAGGGCAGCGTGGTGTGTAAAAATCGTAGAGGGAGACCAAGAGATGAATACACTAAGCAGATTCAGAAGGATGTAGGTTGCAGTAGGTACTGGGAGATGAAGAAGCTTGCACAGGAGAGAGTAGAATGGAGAGCTGCATCAAACCAGTCTCTGGACTGAAGACCACAACAACAACAACAACAACAACTGACAGGTGGAAACTGTTTGTCAGGCTGGGACTCAAACGCGGTCCTCCTCCTTTGCGGACATTACTCTCACCAACTGATGTATCGTGACATGAAGAACGACATGGGAATTGTGGTTCCGGCTTGATGCAAAAGACTTTTCTTGTTTATTTATTTATTTATTCGTTCCCCACACTACTTTCAGAGAAGAATATCCCCATCATCTGTGAGTTCTTTAAATCTAAAACATATAGAAAATAGCATGCTTATAAAACACTGTAGACCGTTATTACATGTGTACTGTTTGTTTCTTAAATAGTATTTTTTGTGAGTGCTTTCATAGTACCTCATTTATTATACATTAAGACATGGTTTTAAGACTGTTGTCGCTGTTTGCAACATATTTTCTGTGTTTCTCTTTTGCCGTTTTCCTCGGCATAAATCATGTCATCTGCAACTGTGTGAGTCTTGCTGTTGGGGGGGATTTTGATGTTCCTCTCTTTCTCTATTATGTCTGCTGCGTTTTTTAGGTTTCTGTTGTTTGTGTTTGTGTATGTTTTCTCTAGGAATTTATACATGGGTCCCTCTGAAGCCCACCAGTGGTCTGACTGGGATAAGAGGTTTGTGGACGGTTGTTAAGAGAGGAGCTGTAGGAGTTTTCTGTACCATTCTTTTTGTCTGGCTCTGTGTGAGGATGCGTGCGATGCTTTTTAAGAATGTCTTTAGGTTTCTTTGAAATCTTTGTGTACGATCATCGGTTAGCTTGGTCACTTTATTCTCTTCCAGAATTTTTTCTGTTTATGCCAAAAAATAGAAGAAAATTTTTACATACAAAAGGCTGTAGTGGAAGACAAAAACGTAATAAACGAAAACACAACACTTTGGAACCACACACCCTTTCCTGCTCTAAGAGAACTACCGCAGGACACTTAACAGAAAGCACACACACGCAAAAGAACCACTCCCCCATAACAAACTGAGGCATAAACGAAGAACAGAAGTCGTCAGAACTTCCGCCACTATTTTTACAGCAATCTTGGAACATGCGATACATTTCTCGCGACACACGCAAACGTCAATATGGCGTAATGTTTTGCGTTATCAACTTATGTTTCTCTGTGTATAAAAATAGCTGCAAGCCGTCCAGCGAACGTGAGTACGCGAGAAACTATGTAACGACCTAGTACACACCGATACTGTTTCCACAACACTGCCGCAAAGCTGCGTGGCGCTGACATAGGTAAGTTCACGTTTTTGTATTCGTTTGTTAACAGCCGCTCACGCAGTTGCCGATGACATGATGTATGCCGAGGAAAACGACAACAGAAAAACACAAAAAGTATGTCACGAACAGTAATGACAATTTTAAAACCATGCTGTACTGTGTAACGAATAATTTATTATGAAAGTAACACAAAAAAGTATATTTAAAAAACAAACAGTACACAGGTAATAACGTGTTTATTGTTTTATAACTGTGCTATTTTCTGCAGGTTTTAGATTTAAAGGACCCACAGATGATGGCGATATTTGTCTCTGAAACCAGTTTGGGGAATAAATGAATAAACCATAAAGGCGGGTCCACAATTCCCATATCCTCATTTTGTTCTTTTTTCCTATGCAAATACGGACTAAATATAAGAGTTACAAATGAAAGCATTGTATTGAGACACGACTCACGTACTCATAGCTTCAATTCTGATATTACCTTTTCTCTGGCAACTCATTCTCAGAATAGTAAGATGTCAGCCATGGCATTTTGGTATGCATGTTTCCGGCATCCCTCGGTAAAGATTTTGGAAAACAGTAGAAAACCTACGTCAGGATAGATGGATCAGGTATTCTTGAATGAGATTTTCACTCTGCAGCGGAGTGTGCGCTGATATGAAACTTCCTGGCAGATTAAAACTGTGTGCCCGACCGAGACTCGAACTCGGGACCTTTGCCTTTCGCGGGCAAGCGCTCTACCATCTGAGCAACCGAAGCACGACTCACGCCCAGTACTCACAGCTTTACTTCTGCCAGTACCTCGTCTCCTACCTTCCAAACTTCTGCAAGGTTCGCAGGAGAGCTTCTGTAAAGTTTGGAAGGTAAGAGACGAGGTACTGGCAGAAGTAAAGCTGTGAGTACCGGGCGTGAGTCGTGCTTCGGTAGCTCAGATGGTAGAGCGCTTGCCCGCGAAAGGCAAAGGTCCCGAGTTCGAGTCTCGGTCGGGCACACAGTTTTAATCTGCCAGGAAGTTTCAGCTATTCTTGTTTGACAAACAGTTTACTAGCTTCTGCATGCATTTCAGTGATCCACACTCTTCGAAGTAGACAAGAAGCACTCTGGTATTCGTAGGAAATGAGACATTACCAGGAGCAATCTTTTAGCTTGGGTTTGAGAGTCTAGGTTCGACACTACCAGATCTCAGTTCCTCCTTTCGCCTTGCCTGCTCTGAATTCCTTTCAAATAAGTTCTTGTTGGCATCCAAAAATCTGATAATAAATTAAGCGTGCTGTCATGTCAGTGTGAGAATGTCGCTCTCTTTAAATGAAAGTGTACTTGGAATATGTGAATCACACCACAAACCATATGGACAGCTCGCTTTTCGCGTAGAGTATCATTCCTTACTTATGTTAATTCTTTTGTAATACTATCTCACATGCCGTGATGGTGAACAGCGTTCCGCGCGGTTCTGGCGCTGTGGACAGTCCTTTAGTCGGCAGTCCACATTGTATATGACTTCGATGAGAGATTACACTCTATGTTCAGTTACGAAAAATCAGTGCCTTCTGATGCATTAATCGCACCACAAGTGTAAGATTTTAAGGGGAGACAGAAGGCAAGAGGCAATCAAAAATTCGATTTTTAGATTTTAGCATATTTGAAATGCCTGATTTTCGCGCGTGAAACAGTTATTGTTTTATATAAATACGACAACTTTTCCGTGAGATATTATCGTTTCTCTGACACTCTGTGTGATCTGGGGATGGTGATAGAAAGGGTTATGACCAGGTATGTGTACAACAACCATATGGTCCTAATGTCAAAATTTCTAAATTAGAGTGCACTGGGCATGTCCAGGCAAGAACGGGGTCCAGGTTGAGAAGATTATTGAAAGAAAAATAAAAAATATAAATATTGGAAGATGGTAATAAGATAGGTGGTAAACGTCGCCTAACTAATGTTGAAATACATAAATTACACAATTATTATGGCTTGGCCATAAGAAGAAATGTAGAGGATGTAGAAAACACGAGAAAAGCTGTATGGGCTATGTTTTTCCATAGGTTTTCCACAAATGAAAACCCAGTGCACGATCTTCGCCCGAATGATCCCGACACTTGGTGCAAGTACAGGAGAAGTGCCACGTATGAGCACAAACATTCTTTACCTGCATCAGTAATGAATGAAATAAAACCCATATTTAGAGAACTTTTTAAAGATACCTTGTTGAGGAAATGTCTTCATGGGAAAACCCAAAATTTAAATGAATATGTGAACTCTACCATTTGGAACCGGTTACCGAAAATTGTATTTGTTCAGCTTACAACCCTCAATTTGGTCTTTATGATGCTATTTTATGCTTCAGTGATAGTGTAATTAGAAAACTTGACGTTTTGGAATTATTGGGCATAAAATCTAGTGGAAATGTTGCAAAATGCTTGGTGCAAATAGACAGAGAATCCGCAAAGCAGATATTTCTCATTTAAAATGCACAAAAGAAGCCAGACAGAAAAGAGGAGGGACAAAGAGAAGACAAGAAGATCGACATGACTCAGATGATGCTCAGTATGGTGCAGGAAAATGTTAGTGGTAAGTAACTTTCATAAATAACTATAGTAGAACTGCAATACTAAACTTTACATAGATTTTTCTCAAAACTACATTTTTTTAATTTCAGGTACCGTTATTTGATAAACTAATGGCGTTGGAAAAATAAAATTTTGTCAATTTGTACTGAAGATGGTAATAACTTATTACAAGGAAATTGAGAACCACCAAACAATTGGAAACTGTTTTATAATAATTAATGCACAAAAAAGTTAAATTTTACTAGTAAGGAATAAAATGTTTTCCTTCAAAACCGTAAGAGGCATAATGTTCATTTTACTTGTACAATGACGCATATATGTTGTATATAAGCGGTAAAAATATCATTGTTTTATCACTTATAGTTCTTTTGAAATGTTTACCTATTCAAAGGGTAAAATAGCATTGGCAGAATAGGGATAAAAATTGCCTTTCGTCTCACCTTAATGGCAGTGGGGGCCGGTTTTTCCATAAGGAAGTGAATGCACACAGTGTTATTCTAATCAAGTGTCATGCTATTAGCTATAAACCAAAACTTGCTGCCCTCCAGAACATGATTAACTATGTCATTCAGTTCCTAATTTCATTGCATGACCATAGTGTTTGTACAATTCCAACACTGTGTTGGTACCAGAGTCAGCAACTGAATATATTTGTCTTTTAGTAATTGCAAATAATGTTTTCATTAGTGGCTATTTAAAACATTTTTGTTCATTGTCAAACCAGGAATTTGATTTTTAATGTTTCACTGTACTCTAAATATGTGATGAAGTAATGTCATTGCAAGAATACATGCATCAACAAGTGCTGTGTGTTAGGAAAAAATGGGACGACGTTGCTCTGTTTCTTATACTCTTGCCTTGTGTACAGGATGATGTTGGCTGTAATTTCCACCAGATGTCCTGAGATTGTTACTTCGTGATTTCCGTAAGTTACTTCAAGCAAATGCTCAGATAATTCCTTCTATAACTTCACAGCCGACTTTCTGCTCATTCTTGCCAAAATTTAATTTTAGGTGTCCAGATGTCTGTATATATGAGTCATGGTTTCAGTTGTCAACCTGTAAATCAACCATCCGTCCAGTTTCCTTGGAAGATGGATCCTTGTGTAAATAGAATTGTACTACACCTGCCATATGAACCACAATGAGGGTGGCTGACACTGGCTGAAAGTGTCGGTACGTTGTGACGGGAAACCTCTCCACACTTATCACATGATCTCACGAGGGCCGCTGTCCTAGTCTGTGGCCGCCCAGTCCTGAGAAGCCATGGCTTGGCCAATTTGTGGACCGCACACTGAGGGTCACTGATAGGCGCGTCTCAGAGGAGCTGTTGGGCTCCTGCTGCGCATGTCAGGCATTAATGATCTAGCAGACATAGTTAGCAGTCACCGCAGATTATATGCAGATGACGTAGTTCTCTGTAATAAGGTGTACAAGGGCTGAGAAGGGGGGAAAATGTTGTTGGATTCTGCTCGCGACGACAACATACAGCAGTTCGATCAGTCAGGACTTGTAAGGGGGCATACAAGGCTGCCGTTGGATATCGGAACAGGAAATTAGGAAAAATAAAGAGAGGATATTTCAGTTTACGGTATGCCAGGGGCACGCCTAGGGTTGGAAGTTACCAGCTTTATGCCAGTCTAGGAGATCTAACAACTAATTGAAGCGGGCAACAGAAGGGGTGGCGGTTAATGTTAACTGATGTTGGTGGCCGGTCATGGAACAGAGAGCCGGAGGCTCTGCCTCCCAAGAGAGACGTCTGTTCTGCTGGAGTTCTGGATCGCGAGAGAGAGAAGCAACTGTGTTCTGCGATGGAGAGGGCTCCAGCGTCCACACACGTGACCTGTACACCACGCACGCTGTTAGCTACAACCAGTGGCGTGAATGCAGTAGCACTTTCAGCGTAAGGTTCCCTAAAATATTCCTTTACTGGCTATCACCACGTCCAAAAGTACTGCCTCAAAGCAAAAGCACCACGTGTGCCTAATCACTGATGGACAGTATCAGTTATTAAAAATTTCTTTCTATTTGAACAGTAAACTGTCTTACGCATTTTCGAGGACTACTTGAAATTTTTCACATGTAAGCATTATTTTCCCATCACATGTGCTAAAAAAAAAAAAAGAAAGAAAATGCACCGACATGAGTTCCAACTTAAGGTAGTAGAGGTGCTTTTTCTTTTCTCTCGTCCACATGTCACACGCCGTCCTCTTTTCTTGGTGGCAGGCTCCCCAGTTATTTCAACCCACGTATCTTTGAATTTTTCTAGGATAGTTATGTCGACAGGAAGTGAAACCATCTTATGTGTTTCGACTAGCTGATGCTTCGTAAGGGAAACTGCTAAATCTCCCAAAAATATGCTCCTCTTCCTTTTCGGATTTACCTCATTTGCATGGAAAATCATTTGAGCTCTTATTCCCGGTATATACATTCCAGAGTAGGATACGGCCAGTGGTCACCTTCTTGTCACCTGTGCTATGGAATGCGCACCTCATAGCTGATCGACTATGTAGACTCCTCTCTTTGTTACATTGTAATCCTTGCCTTATTCCAGCAAGTTTGTCACTTATTCCCTTCTTGTCTTGAGCTTTTGTCGTCAAAATGTATGCAAAGTAAAAGAAACAGGAGTCGTCTATAGTTCATCACAGCTCTCGTAGTCTCCTGTCATGTGCTCTCCGCAGTTCGACAGTATTAGTGTGGATTGCTGGCGTAATCCCAAAGATGTAAAGCAATCCCAGTAATGCCATCATTTCACATTTTGTACTTCTTCTATAGCGTCCCTTTCTCTGGAATACTGTACACTTTCTTTCTTAGGTTGAATACAAAAGTTTGTGTACTTACTATTTCGTCAATCATTTCCACGCTTAGTACAGTCTATTTCACTTATGACATTTCCGGCTACGCTTTCAGACCAAGGAAATATTTTTACAATATCCTTTCTTTTTGTTTTTTCTGCCACAACGAAAAACTCTTTTTTGATGTCCATCACAATTTCTGTATCATGTCAGAGATACTCTTTCCCCTATTTCGCGACAATACAGGACGTGCAGCTGTTCTTTCAACTTTCTCGATGCACTGCATTAACCCTATCTGGTAACGATCCCACACTGTGCAGGAGTACTCCAAAAGAGGGTAGACAAGCGCAGTGTAGGCAGTCTCTTTAGTAGATCTTCCCCACAACATTTTCGTGTGTTGTTTCCAATTTAAGTTGTTCGTAATTATAGTTCCTAGGTTTTTAGTTGAATTTGGGGGCTGTAGATTTGAGTGATTTATCGTGTAACCGAAGTTTAACTGATTCCTTCTGGCAGTCATATGGATGACTTCACACTTTTCATTGTTTAGGGTCAATTGCCACTTTCCACAATATACAGATGTATTTTCTAAATCGTTTTGCATTTTTATCTTTTGATAAATGAAATGTCGTGTGACTAGGGCATCCCGGCGGGTGAATCGTTCGCCTGGCGCAAGTCTTTCGAGTTGACGCCACTTCGGCAACTTATGTGTCGATGGAAATAAAATTATGATGATAAGTGCATTATAACACCCAGTCCCTGGGCGGAGAAAAACTTCGACGCAGCCGGGAATTGAACCCGTGTCGATACGTATGACATTCCATCGCACTGACCACTCAGCTACCAGGGTCGGAAGATCTTTTGATGAGTTTACTAGACGATATACGACAGCAACATATGGAAACAACCCAACATGGCTGCCCAGATTGTCTTCTACATCATTTATGTTGATAAGGAACAGCAGTGGGCATATAACACTACACTGGGGAACGCCAGAAATCACTTCTGTGTTACTCGATGACTTTCCGGCAATTACTATGAACTGTGACCTTTCTGACAGGAAGTTACGTATCCAATAACATAACTGAGACGATATTTCATAAGCACACAATTTCAGTAACAGCCTCTTGTGTCGCACAGTGTAAAAAATCCTTCCTGAAATCTGTAAATATGGAATCAATCTGAAATCCCTCGTCAATAGCACTCAACACTTCGTGCAAGTAAAGAGCTAGTAGTGTTTCGCAAGAAAGATGTTTTCTAAATCCGTGTTTACTGTGAGTCCATAGACCGTTTTCTTCGAGGCAATTCATAATGTTCGAACACATTATATGTTCCAAAATCCTTCTGCATATCGTCGTTAATTATATGGGCCTGTAATTTAGTGGATTGCTCCTATTACCTTTCTTGAATATTGGTGTGACATGTGTAACTTTCCAGTCGTTGGGTAGAGGTCTTTCGTCCAGCGAACTGTTGTATATGGTTGTTAAGTATGGAGCTATCCTAGTTGGTATACAGTCTGGACCAGAAGACTTTTATTAAGGGATTTAAGATGCTTCACTACTCTGAGGATATCTACTTCTAAATTGCTCATGGTGAGAACTGATCTTGATTCGAATTCTAGAATATTTATTTCGTCTTCGTCGTACAGTGCAGAAAGACAGTGAAAGAGGAAATAATTACAAATGACGACAGTCGGTATTCATGGTTTTGTACATTAGAAAGGACTTTGTGGCAAATTTGCAGACTTGGAGCACATGAAGAAAATGATATTACGAATAGTAAAATTTCTTATGTCATACGCATTTTTCCATTTCCATTTGCCACAATTTTCGGTATAACCGAACAATGACTATGGAGACTTCATATTTTACTGCAAAGTACGTAGGTTAAGCCTAGGGTCACGCCTGCAACGATCTTTCGATTTGAAACTCTCTACTGTTTAATTGTTCGAAGGGATAAGGAGTGCAGGAACGAAAATTAAAACATCTGGAACCGACTGCAGATTTCACATTTTAAGTGGACTTGACTGCACACTGACCACACTAAGGAATTGCCAGGTAACTTTTTCCTGATTTGATGGGGATGCATTTAAAAAGGAATTCTCGTTTCTTGAAGTGAGACATTCTGACAAAGACAGTCCAGTTCCCTGTGATCACTGGCGGTAAAGAAAATGTGAGGTCTGAAGAATACGTTGTGACCTAGAAAGAATTACAAGAGAAGTTTTATAAAGATTATGAGATGTTTAAAAATTTGTTTACATTTACGTTTCGTTACGTATTAATAAAGTTTACGAAACATCAGTGCTCTTGTGCAAATTAATTCTCTGGTTTTGTGTAAATTTTTCTATCAAAGCATGTCTGTCAAATGTGTTGGCTGCCGTAGGAAGGAAGGTGTGTGAAGACCTTAGGTTATGGTTTCATTGGGGCGAATATAGCGCCGAGGAAACGGGGATAGATAAATAGGCTCTTCCATGGCAATGTAGGTTACGCAGAAACGACAGAAAAATCGCTGAACAAGAGGCCAAAATTTGTGCTCTTAAGGATGAATTAGAAAATGCGAGTTTGTACATATATAGGCTAAGGGAAGTAAAAGAGACGGAAGTGCTGGGAAAAGATAGAAGCAAAGGCTGAAAAAGGGAAAGTGTTGAAAAAACTTTAGAAATTCAGTTCGTAAATCAGTTTGGCTTGCTATCTGAAGTAGTGAAGGAAGGGCCTCATCTTGATGTGGCTGAATGTAGGTTGAAGCAGAATGTTAGCTTAGAGGAAAAAGACACGTCGGGATGAAATCAGAATAGGAAGAAGCCCTGGGAATGGTGTAAGCTATGAGCTTCAGGAGGAATTAGGTGCAGCGTACCAGGTCACAAGTTTTGTGAAAGCGACTGCTTGCCTTAGCCAGTTGTCTGAAAACTTAGTTCAGCTATGCAGGGACTTGGAGAAGAGAGATCAGGTAATTACAGTTTGTGGAGGAGGAAGGAGTCTGGCTATGAATCCAAGATGAAGTATTAGAAGTGACATGGATAAAACAGGAGCAGAAATAGGCAACACAAATGTGGTGTTTGTGGAGGTCTTTCAATGCCATGATCGGTCCTGGGTAAACAGTGCTGTAAGGCATTTTAACACTAAGCTGAACGGGATGTTCCAGACACCGTCAGAACCTCACATATGCGTAGTTCCTGGCTATTGGTACGTGAGGATACACTACGCATGGCCCGTACTTAAATAGGTAGGGGACAGATATTAGGTTCTATATTAGCAGATACTGTAAGGGTGCCACAGTAACACAAGGGATTGTCCCTCTGGTTAATGGGACCAGGTAGACAGGTTTCTTAGGTTAAAGCCAAATTAGACAAAAATCAAGAAAAATAGAATAAAAGACGCTTCATGTACTTACTTCGTCACAATATCAGGGGAATAAAAAATGAAGTAGATGAGCTGTTAGTGAGTTAACTTGACCTCAAAAATAAGAATTAGATTGACATACTTTGTGTGTCTGAACACATGAAACTGTGAGGATGGATAGTGTCAGTATAAATTGCTATAATTTAGTATTTTACACTTGCAGATCTAGCATGGATAAAGAAGGGTTGCCATTTACGCGAAAGAAGGACATAAATTAGTAAATTTGTGGTAAGATCTTATAGGACCAAACTGCTTAGGTCATTGGTCCCTAAGCTTACACACTATTTAACGTAACTTGAACCAATTTACGCTATGGACAACACACACACCGAAGTCCGAGGCAGGACTCGAACCTCCGACAGCGGGAGCCACGCGGACAGTGAGGAAACGCCTCAGGCCTCACAGTTACCCCGTGCGGCAACAAGGATATAAGTACAAAACTGTACAAGTAAGCTAATTCTCTGTTGATCAGCACTTTGAAGTTCGTGCATGTGAACTACAGCTAGATAATGTAGTGTTGATACTAACAACAGGTACACGTACCCATTAGGAGATCGGGAGCTATTCATGAAAACGTTTGACCACCTATTGTGTTGCCTGCCGAGGAAGTTATTGATCTGTGATGATTTCAATGTAAACTTTCTGAGCAATTCTGATAGGTAATGTATATTGGAGCTGCTATTAATGCCATGTAACGTAGAATCAGTGATGAATTTCCCTACAGGTATAGCTCAAGACAGTAGCACTCTAATAGATAATGTATTTATACAGCAAGAGCATGTAAAACAAGTAAATGCTTTGCTTGTGATAAATGGATGAGACCATGTTGCACAATTGATTAACTTACGAAATGGTGGACAGTTCAGAAACCCGGTGTCTATAAAGCACTTCAGAAAGAAATTTCATCTCTAACATACATATTTCTTGATTTTCTGACAAATTTTCTCAGTATGTTACAATAATTTTTATAGTGTACATTTATTTTTAGGTCTTTACTAACTCTTGCTGTCTCATTGAGGTTTCTTTCTCTTTCTGAAGCACTTTATTACCTGTAGTAATCCAAGGTTTCTTTGAAAACTGTTTGGTGTTGTATCTTTCTTTTTAGCAACAACGTTCATAATGGATATAAATTTATCAAGAAATATGCTGGATTTATCATTAGCATTTGGCTCATTATACATTTCTTCCCAACTAACATTTATTAAGAATTTCTTAGCGCTATGGATTGTCCAAGAAACGTGAGCGCCAAACACTATGTCAATCTCCTACAGCCCTCTGTAGGAAAAAAAAAAAAAAGGTTACAGATGGGAATTACACTCTTAGACAAAAAAAGCAACACTCCATTAAGGTACTATCTAAGTGGTAGAGAAAGCGGCAGATGTGATGTGCATGAACAGACAAACAATTGCATGTTTTATTCAAGACAAAAGTTTCACAAATTAAGCAAGTCAATAACGTTTTAATCCACCTATGACCCTCATGTAAGCAATTATTCAGCTTGGTATTGATTGACGGACTTGTTGGTTGGCTTCCTGAGGGATATCATGCCAGATTTTGTCCAATTGGTGCGGTAGATCTTCAAAATTCCGACGTGGTTGGAGGTCCCGGGCTGTATTGGTCCAATCATCCGGAACTGGGAAGAGGTGTGGCTACCATGATGGCCAAGATAGGCTTTGGAGAGTCCAAAAACAAACAGTAGAGACTCTGGCATAGTGATTGTGGGCGTTATCTTGTAGAAAAGTAAGGCAAGGATGGCTTACCACGAAGGGCCAGTAACGGTCCATAGAAGACCGGTGACGATCTGGTGACCTGTAAGGGCGCCACAGATGACAACCAGAGAGGCGGTGCTATGAAAACTAATGACACCCCTGAGCATCACTCCAGGCTGTCAGACCATGTAGCAGGCTACAGTCAGGTTGTTATCCCACGGCTGTCCAGGACGTCCCCAGACGCGTCTTGGGCCAGGAATCTCATTGACTGGGGTAGAATTGTATCCGTTGTTGAATCTCACTTCTAACTGAGCCCCAATTTCCAGCAAAGATGTGACTAAAGACGCCCCAGAGAGCGGTGGGGTACCAACCTCACTGCCGCCCGCCACAAGGCCCTGCGACCAGGAGTGATTGTGGTCTGGGGCGCCGTCCACTTCCGTAGCAGGACCGTTCTAGTAGTCACCCGTACGGTAGAGCAATACGCCGACGATATTCCACGTCCAGTTTTGTTGCCCCTCATGGCAAGCAACATGCTGGCCTGACGTTACAGCAAGTTAATGTCCACCTACGAACGGCAAGAGTTTCTACTGCTTGTCTTTGTGCTCGCCAAACCATACCTCGACTAGAAAGGTCGCCAAATCTCTCTCCAATTGAGAACGTCTGGGGCATACTGGGCAGGGCCCTCCAACCATCTCGGGGTTTTCATGTTTTAACCTGCCAGTTGGACATAATTTCCAACGATGTCCCTGAGGAGGACTTTCAACAGCTCTGCCAATAAATGCGAAGCCGAATAACTGCTTGCAGAAAGACCAGAGGCGGACCAAAGCGTTATTGGCTTTGCTCACTTTGTGAGGTTCTTCCTCTTGAATAAATCATCCAGTTTTTCTGAAACTGTATTGATGTGTTTGTCTGCTCATGTACATCACTTCTCCCGATTTCTGTCCCTTTTCGATAATTCCTTCGAGGAGAATCGTTTTCTTTTCTTTCCTTTTTTTCGTCTTAGAATGAATTTCTGCAAAGGAAACGTATGATCGCTTTAAATATTCTCCCACATCGACTTATTTTCGATAGGACAACAAATGTATGAAAGAAATTATTGCGTGACTACGACAAACACACTCAGTGCAGTTACAGAGGAGTCTTATACGTAAAACTGGAAGGAAATCTCATAAGCCTAGCAACAAATTGCACTATCGTCTTTTTTGTTATATTGATGATACTCATACTTCATTATATAGCCTCATGGAGAGAAAGAACGCAGAATACGAGCTTACGGAATATCGGACCAGGTTTGTGATTGGATTCAGGATTTCCTAGAAGAAAGAACACAACATGTCATTCTTAACGGTTCAAAATCTGCAGATGTAGAGGTAATTTCGGGAGTACCGCAAGGAAGCGTGATAGGACCTTTATTGTTTACAATATACATAAATGACTTAGTTGACAACATCGGTAGCTCCGTGAGGCTATTTGCAGATGACACGGTTGTCTACAAGAAAGTAGCAACATCAGAAGACTCGTACGTACTCCAGGAAGACCTGCAGAGGATTAATGCATGGTGCGACAGCTGGCAGCTTTCCCTAAACGTAGATAAATGTAATATAATGCGCATACATAGGGGCAGAAATCCATTCCAGTACGATTATGCCATAGGTGGTAAATCATTGGAAGCGGTAATGACCGTAAAATACTTAGGAGTTACTATCCTGAGCGATCTGAAGTGGAATGATCACATAAAACAAATAGTGGGAAAAGCAGGCGCCAGGTTGAGATTCATAGGAAGAATTCTAAGAAAATGTGACTCATCGACGAAAGAAGTAGCTTACAAAACGCTTGTTCGTCCGATTCTTGAGTATTGCTCATCAGTATGGGACCCTTACCAGGTTGGATTAATAGAAGAGATAGACATGATCCAGCGAAAAGCAGCGCGATTCGTCATGGGGACATTTAGTTAGCGCGAGAGCGTTACGGAGATGCTGAACAAGCTCCAGTGGCGGACACTTCAAGAAAGGCGTTACGCAATACGGAGAGGTTTGTTATCGAAATTACGAGAGAGCACATTCCGGGAAGAGATGGGCAACATATTACTACCGCCCACATATATCTCGCGTAATGATCACAACGAAAAGATCCGAGAAATTAGAGCAAATACGGAGACTTACAAGCAGTCGTTCTTCCCACGCACAATTCGTGAATGGAACAGGGAAGGGGGGATCAGATAGTGGTACAATAAGTACCCTCCGCCACACACCGTAAGGTGGCTCGCGGAGTATAGATGTAGATGTAGATGTAGATGTCATTGAACTGTTCACAGGAACACACTCTCCGCCCTACCTTCCTACCCATAATGAATACTACTCGTATTACACCATTTGCTGCTGCTGTTAATATTACCCAACACTCATCTGATCAGAAAGCCCTGTCTTCTTCCTGTTTCACTTCACTGACCCATGCTATATCTGATTCAACTTTTGTGTTTCCATTTTCACATTCCCTAGCATCCCCACCACATTCAACCTTCTGACATTCCGTGTAGAACGTTATCCTTTCGTTGGTTATTCGATCTTTTTCTCATGGCCACCTCCACTTGGCAGTCTGCTCCTGGAGATCCCAATGGGGGACTATTCCAGAATCTTTTGCCAATGGAGAGATCATCGTGACACTTTTTCAATTACAGGTCACATATGCTCTGGACACACATTATGTGTCTTTAATGCAGTGGTTTCCATTGCCTTCTGCATCCTCATGCCGTTGATCATTTCTGATCCTTCAGACTTTTAGGGGCAGCTTCCCTCCCCAAGCGAAAGTGTGTGCCCTGAACTTTTGTCCACTCAACCTTCTTTGGCAAGATTGTTGGCAGAATGAAGGTGAGTACTTACGCCAGAAGTCTTCGTCCACCAGTGCTGATTATTTGTCAAATTTTGGAGGGTAGCGGGTTTCGAACGCAGGGCCGAGAAGGAACCAGCGTCAGTTTCGCAGTCTTCTGGCGAATTTCATCAACCTCTAGGTTCACAGGTGACCTATTTCGTGAGACCGCAGTCAATTTGTCCTCACCAGCCACCTGGGTGAGTACCATACAAACGTCTTTGTAGTAACATGTAGGTTGGCACCTTTTGCGTTGAGCCATTGGTGCAATACCGACATCTCCTTTTATCGAGCAACGTAGCAGCGAAGTATGATGTCCGCCGACTAACCATCAGTCCATCTGTCCAGGCGACGTTTGTATATCTCTTGTTTCTCCCCTAATGCCCGTTTGTCAGAAATACTTCGCCAACGTCGCGTAATTTCTAGGGTGGCATCTGACTCTTTGGTCGTTGATCTCACGTTGGCAGAAATGTAACCAATATCGACACATGCGCCGCCTGTTCTAGTTTTACCTCTATGCTGGCGTGGTCGGCCATTGCCCTGTCGTGCTCTCCACTTCGCCAGATACGTTACGCATGTGAGTTCGGTATGCTGACAGTTCCTAGGGCACTGACTGCTGATGTGCAAACTTCGCTGGTCGTTGTTCTGCTTGGAAGCATTGCCCATCTGCTCGGTCGTTGATCTGTCGAAGTGCTGACTGCCGCCGCGCAAACTCCAGTGGTCACCGGCCTCCTTGTTAGACTGCTGCCGCTTGCGAATATTGTGGCTTAACGTGTCAAAGTCTCTAAAATGTTTACTTAATGTGTAATAAGCTTTTTCGTATTTTTCTGCTGGATCTCTGCTTTGAAAAACCACAAATAACACATACTTATTACACACAAACATAAATAACAAGTAATTATTATACATAATTATTATATACCCTACAAAGGGGTTACATGTCGATTATTAATGGCACTGATACAACAGTTCCCACGTACTGGTTGCCTGTTCTATCCAGTTTTGTCACTACTAATCTCAGAATCAAAGACGACAAGGTGCTAATTTTAAGACAGAGTCCAATAATAATTCTGTACTAAACAGCGTGTTCCATGTAGACCAACTGAGTATCATTTTACAGTATGGTCTTCCTTGTCAAGATTCAACCTCATCCAAATGGCACAAAGGAGACATGGCTCCGTCTTGAAGAAGTGGGTTTAGTAGTGGAAGTGCTGCATGTGATATAATGCGAAAGAGCAGACGGAGAGACATGTTGTGGAAGAGTGGTCACTCCATGATTCTGAAGGTGGTCTGCCGTGCTTGTCGTGTCATAATTCTGGCTGCATTTGTATGTGAATGCTTGTATGTCATCAGCAACGATCAGTTTACTAGAATATGTTAGCAGACTCGCATACCAGTCTAATTCATTCCAGTATACCTGTCTGACACTTTGATTCGACGCTAATGAGTTGGGGACATCTATCACTGAGAAACGTAAAACATGGAGAAAGGGAATGTTTAGTTTAGTATTCACTGTTCTATTCTGCAAAATACAGTCAAGCTTCAGAATATCACCGGCTGACTCCATTTTATTTTGAAAGGTTGAACGACATGGATTGGAGCATGACAGTGCTGCAGACGGATGATCTGAGGCATCATGTCGTGTCCCAGTCGTGGCACGCTGTTCGGCGCACTGCAAGAGCCGTGTTCGCCAGGGAAAAATGTGAGGACCACCATCGACCTGATTTTAACCGGAGGGACTTGAACAAAACTGGTGAGTATCTTATTTGGAAGTACGTCATTTTTAAATAAAGTGTGATGTGCTCAGTAATGTATTCTATAAAGAAATCTCATCTAAGTTTCTAAACACATGATGACGGAGTTGCACCAGAGCTGAAAACTGTGTCCTAATTAAAGTATATAGAAATAAAAACATTAGAATTAAATAATAACCACGCTGGAGAAAATAAACAGTTATCCACTGACAACCAACTGCATCTAACAAGGAAAGATCACCACCCTGGCCTCATATAAAAAAAAACCACACTTGCAAGATGCCAGCCCCAGCACAATAGACACTATGAGTCACAAGAAAGGGTAGAGCCGGTGACCTTAGAAATAGTTTAAAGTGGATTACAAGCAGTAGCGGGTTTTGGCACATTTTGTTCATTCATTTGCTTCTTTATGCGTTTATTTCACCTAGTAAATTTAAGGCATTCGTGCTCTCTCTTACGAATAACTTGACATCTTAGTGAGTCAACAATACAACATGTGAAGTACACGAGCATCACACAGTAGTGATAATTATACTACTACTACTACTACTACTGCTACTTCTACTGCTACTATTACTGCTAATAACGTTTCTATTGATGGGACATGCATAACTGTTGCTATTCAGCACCAGTGATAAAATCAACTGCAGTTGTACACTTTTGCAACTGTGGCAGATTTTGTCATTGATGACGGGAATTAATGTACGGATTTTCATAAATTCCATATATTATGCTTTATATCAGAATACATATACTACAAAAATTCTAGCTCTGCATCTTTAATTTGACATAGATGTAAAACAGTACAAAACATCGATTTTTGGAGCAACTGTTTCAAACTGTGGCTGCATTACTTTTACATGATTCTTCATCTTTCCATTAAAAAATTTCATAATGACAAAAATTTTGTGTACTGCAACTCATAACATTATGGCTGCAGCACAAACAAGCATGTTCGCAAACCAGGTTTGGCCTTGGAGCAGAGTGAAGGGAGGGAAGTCCATCTCTTTCTCTCTCTTTCCCTCCCTCCCTCTCTCTCTCACTCACTCTCTCTCTCTCTCTCTCTCTCTCTCTCTCTCTCTCTCTCTCTCTGTCGCTCTTTGCTTTAACTCGCAACCATCGCTACCTATCGAACATTCTTGCTTCTCCACAAGAGGTATGCTCAGAAGAGGATCGAGACACAGGAAAGCTCCGGGTGAGGTTACGTCCTGGTCAGACAGATTGGACTCTGAGGCATTCCCAAGGCCAGATGTCAATTCAATAGCGATGAAGAATGGACTGAAGTTCAAGAGGATGGTCTGGAAGCATAAATGAGGAAAGAACTGGGCACTGAAGAGCAGAGCAATCATGAAATGCATCTGAATTTCTCTTAGGCTGTATATACTACGTTGATAAATACCACATAGACATCTAATACGAACAGGATTAGACATCTATTAAAAGGGCACCACAGAAGTAGGATAAACATTGACATAAACGAGTTAACGGAAAAGAATACTTGGGAAAACAGAAAAAAAACACTTTAGCTGAAGTGTCAAGAAGAAATGACAATGGCAATGGAAGATTCTGGAGATGCCACATTAGAGTCGTAGCTTAACACAACTCTCGAAACTAGAATGATAGGTAACTTCACAGATCATGAAATCAATGCGAAAGTGTCAACCAAGAACTATTCAAGCTGGTGTCTAGAATATATGGGAATAGGAGTATATGGTTAGAAACAATTCTGAACACATGACCTGATACTTGCGAGGCCTTTCACACAATCAGCACAACACCTCAAGTAGTGTAACAACAGTTGTGCCACCCGACTGACGTCATCCAAGTTGGGGCTGTGGCCTCAGCTGATGACACAAGTACCGTTATTCAAGATGGAGACCGTAACGTCAGCTGATGACGCGAGTACTGTTATCCAGGTGGCGGCCGTGACATCAGCTAATGACGAGAGTACCGTTATTCAAGGTGGCAGCTTTTGGAGGGAGTGCCACGCCCCATCGTGGGAAATTTGAATTTTGGCAGGAAATTGAATTATGCATTTCTACAAGTCACCAGCCCCATTTCCAACTTTTTTGCATGATGGCCCATCATTCACTTGGAAAACGGGTGGGAATTTCGAATTTTAGAGGGAATTTTGCTCGAACAACTTACTCCTGCAGCTGAGGGAAGTTATTAAGGTGTTGCCCCCACTAGAGGCTGCTCATTATGTCATTCCATTCCAATATAATTTCTTTAAATTTGTTAAAATTTTTAGAATTTGTTGAAATTTGTTTAAATTTATTATCTACCTACAACATTATTATCTTAGTTTGGTGTTAACACCACAACAGGCTGAGATATCAGTGCTTGTTGAGCTGTTGGTATCTAAAGACGAATGGTTCAAATGGCTCTGAGCACTATGGGACTTAACTTCTGAGGTGATCAGTCCCTTATACCTAGAACTACTTAAACCTAACTAACCTAAGGACATCACACACATCCATGCCTGAGGCAGGATTCGAACCTGGTACCATAACTGTCACGCGGTTCCAGACTGTAGCCCCTAGAACCGCTTGGCCACCCCGGCTGGCAATGCCAGACAGGGAGAGTTTTAATAGCTGCATTCCATGCACTCATTCAGCTGAGAAGTGCGTCCACGGGTCACTGCATGAAGAAAGGAAGTGAGCATTAATGCTTGAACATATGAAGAGGAAGAATATGGTCCTGCAAATAAATGCATTGCGTTAAAGCTGCATTACACAATGCATGGAAACATCTGCCTCCACTGGAATTGTCCGTCATTTCTAAGACCTACGTATAAGCTCCCACCACACAATAGACGACTGCCTTCGATCCACAGACCAAAGTGCTAACCTACATCGCCACTAGAGGACGCCGTGGCAAGTCACGTGATCGTGCAGTTCAGTCCATAACAGCACAATATCATGATAACGTCATGTGTTTTTGTTAGCTGCACGAGTGCCCCCCCCCCCCCCAACGCGGTCTGGTGGGGTAAATTGGCGGGGGGGGGGGGAGGGAGGAAAGGATACAGCCTGCTCTGGGCAGCCGGAGAGAGGAAGGAGTGTAGTAGTTTATTTATTTTTGGAACAGTTTATTTAGCGACGGACTTCACCTAGTTTATTTATTACACTGATACAAAACACTCACGCTGACATACTAGGGTTCACTATATACAGTTTACAGACCTGGAAACTACTCATAAATAACGCAGTACACTGATGTACAGAGAAAGACAACCATTAAACTACCCAAATTATCCAGCAAACAGCATTCAGACGTGCAAACTACTTTTTGATCACTGGAATAATGCGTGCAAACACGTTCACAATGTTTAAACACCCTAAAATAATGTAATGCACAATCACTCAGTCCACATAAAAAAACCCAATGTACCAGAGACTCGAACCCTGATTCTACTAGATGCAAAGCCTAAGAACACCCCCTAACACAAGGAAACCGTCCAGATGCGGGAGAGGAAGACTAGGTTAGTGTACTTTATTTATTTTGGTCGGGAAACGGTTGCAAATATCGATCCTAAATACATAATTAATCACAAAGATCGGTCAGAGGTACACAACTATATGCAAAGCGCTGCACAAGGACTCCTTAAAATGGCAAAACTAACGAACGATACCATATAACTGGTGTTATAGTGCTTGGAAAAAATTTCACGATACCACTCGAAACTGACGCAAATATCGATCCTAATTGAGTAATTAATCACAAAGATCGGTCATAACTACACAACTACACTCCTGGAAATTGAAATAAGAACACCGTAAATTCATTGTTCCAGGAAGGGGAAACTTTATTGACACATTCCTGGGGTCAGATACATCACATGGTCACACTGACAGAACCACAGGCACATAGACACAGGCAACAGAGCATGCACAATGTCGGCACTAGTACAGTGTATATCCACCTTTCGCAGCAATGCAGGCTGCTATTCTCCCATGGAGACGATCGTAGAGATGCTGGATGTAGTCCTGTGGAACGGCTTGCCATGCCATTTCCACCTGGCGCCTCAGTTGGACCAGCGTTCGTGCTGCACGTGCAGACCGCGTGAGACGACGCTTCATCCAGTCCCAAACATGCTCAATGGGGGACAGATCCGGAGATCTTGCTGGCCAGGGTAGTTGACTTACACCTTCTAGAACACGTTGGGTGGCACGGGATACATGCGGACGTGCATTGTCCTGTTGGAACAGCAAGTTCCCTTGCCGGTCTTGGAATGGTAGAACGATGGGTTCGATGACGGTTTGGATGTACCGTGCAGTATTCAGTGTCCCCTCGACGATCACCAGTGGTGTACGGTCAGTGTAGGAGATCGCTCCCCACACCATGATGCCGCGTGTTGGCCCTGTGTGCCTCGGTCGTATGCAGTCCTGATTGTGGCGCTCACCTGCACGGCGCCAAACACGCATACGACCATCATTGGTATCAAGGCAGAAGCGACTCTCATCGCTGAAGACGACACGTCTCCATTCGTCCCTCCATTCACGCCTGTCGCGACACCACTGGAGGCGGGCTGCACGATGTTGGGGCGTGAGCGGAAGACGGCCTAACGGTGTGCGGGACCGTAGCCCAGCTTCATGGAGACGGTTGCGAATGGTCCTCGCCGATACCCCAGGAGCAACAGTGTCCCTAATTTGCTGGGAAGTGGCGGTGCGGTCCCCTACGGCACTGCGTAGGATCCTACGGACTTGGCGTGCATCCGTGCGTCGCTGCGGTCCGGTCCCAGGTCGACGGGCACGTGCACCTTCCGCCGACCACTGGCGACAACATCGATGTACTGTGGAGACCTCACGCCCCACGTGTTGAGCAATTCGGCGGTACGTCCACCCGGCCTCCCGCATGCCCACTATACGCCCTCGCTCAAAGTCCGTCAACTGCACATACGGTTCACGTCCACGCTGTCGCGGCATGCTACCAGTGTTAAAGACTGCGATGGAGCTCCGTATGCCACGGCAAACTGGCTGACACTGACGGCGGCGGTGCACAAATGCTGCGCAGCTAGCGCCATTCGACGGCCAACACCGCGGTTCCTGGTGTGTCCGCTGTGCCGTGCGTGTGATCATTGCTTGTACAGCCCTCTCGCAGTGTCCGGAGCAAGTATGGTGGGTCTGACACACCGGTGTCAATGTGTTCTTTTTTCCATTTCCAGGAGTGTATATGCATTGCGCTACCCAAGGACGGAAATACTCCCCAATACCTGTATATTTAATAGGATCATCACATTTGCTCAATGCCGACACGGATGCGATATTTGTTGTTTGATATATGGGAGGAGAGGGATGTGGTAAAAATCATGGCGAGTTCTTTGTGAGATGAAGTTAGTGGAGCTTTCATAGTTCGTAATTTTTCTCTATTGGATGGTACACAATAACGAAGATAGCATGTTGGGGCGATAGATGCGAATGGGCTCTGAGGGAAGAGGATCTGCAGGACTAGTATGTAGTTTGGAAATGCACCACAGTGCAATAGCAAAAATCCTCGTCCCTTTCGCTGTTTCCGTTTCCATCGAATGTTCAAAACACAGTCCTGTCGCAGTAATACAGCTTAGCCTGCTTCTACATGAGTTCCAGAAGGTGGTAGATATAGTTTCCTCTGACATCCACTCAGATCCGACTTAAATTATAATGATCACATGCGTAAAGCTGCAGAAATGGCAGCAGTTGAAAAACGCATAAAGAGTACCTAAAACGACATTGGAATTTTACTGTAGCAGATAGGTTCGAGAAGAGTGACTCGTTTCGAGATATGAGTGTGCCCGAAATATCATTCACTAGTGGCTCTAATCATTAAAGGACTTTTCCATAGGATCCAACACAGGTATGTGCTTGAATGGGGAGACTGGATTCCAAATCCCAGACACGATTTCCTGTAGATAGCGTAGCACTAGAGATCTGCGAAGCTAGTGTACATTTCTTCCGACCTCAATCAGCACACCATCTACTGTTCGTGATCATTCTCAGTCAACCATCGCCTATAACCCAGTCGATATATCACCGATCCCCTGGCAAGGTATCGAGATAGAACGCATTACAAATACTGAAGAAATATCTAGCGGCCGTGGCGTGAGGGAGTTGCAAATACTCGTTTCATACGACGTTCCTTAGCCGCATCGCTTCCTAAATTCGGTAATTTTATTATGAGGTTGCACCATCGGCGATGTGTAACCACACTGTTGGTCTGATACTACCCACTATATTCAGTGTCACAGTATTTGTCTGGAAAAAAAACCACTTCATTCGGAGGTAATGCCATACCTCGATTTATAAAGCCGGTATAGCTTTTAACGTGGATACTTGCATGCACCTGTTGAACCAAGACCGCTTATGAGATGGTAATATGGTTCTTTTTTTTTACATTTGACGATTTGTAAGACGATTACGCCTCTCTTTATAAGACACAGTGGTAGCACTTGCAAGAAAAACTTATGAGATATGTCCACCCAGCGTTGATTTTTCGGTCAGTATTATTTCATATCGCCAGCAATCAGTTTTTGACGAAGTATTATACGTAGTAGTAGGGGACGTGTAATAGGTTCGCCATGACCATCAGGTTTATAAAGTATGCGTTTGTGTTTCGATATGTGCAAAGGAAATGACTATGTCCAGTCATAAGGAAGGTATGGATTTGACGTGGAATACTGTGATAGCAAAGGAAAGAGTATGTCAAGTCATAAGAATGATAGAGATATTCCTATTTCCAGAGCCACAGCCGTCAACAGCTTGTATTTCTGATACTTCACTCATTGTCGAATGTTACTTAAGTGAAACCGCAATCGTAACGTTTAATTGTAAGTATAGTGATCAAATATAAATGTGACCGATTTCGTGGGATGTTTCTGCCTATGCGTGCTTGGCGTGGCGGCGGCGGTGGCTTGTGGTGGGAATGATTCACGTTTCCCACTAACGGCATAAGCCTTCAGAATGGAGAGGCCTGTTACGATGCGGGGATTTAGTTGACTGAACCGTGTCATCCTCTAGACGGCCGAATAGCGGACTGATACTTACTATATGTTGGACAGATTTCGTGACCGTGTAGAAATTTGAGAAGATTCAGTATGGACATGTGTTTGCACTTGAGAATTATTCCTTCCCATGTAAACTGTCCGATTGACTGCTTCCTCACATTTCCCATCTTTATTTGGTTGAGAGAAGAAGGACTGTGGTGTGTGTTGAGCGAAAAACAGGTGGATGACGCGTTTGCTGATTTTCTGGACATGAGAAACACCTTAGTTGACTTTGTAAATTAGAAGGATGATTTGGAATCTGTTATCACCGACATCGCTACTCGTGAGTGGAAATAACAGTTTTCTCTATTTTTTTCACGTTTTCACGCAAAGGTCTTTGCAGAAGGGATACGTTTCTGAGTCAAGTGTAAGAAAACTATACCGATTTTGCCCATAAAACTACATGAAAATGGCATTTGTCCACTTTCGTGTTTTATTTCCCTTTTGGTAATAGTTGCTTTATTATAGGAGTCGTGTTAATATTAGATAATCCATCGCAGAATGGCGGGTGAGTTCTCTACGACACTGTGGCTCTCGTCCGGTCCCTGCTGGAGCGTTCTCCGTGACGTTAAACAAAAGTGTTTCCCATCCCAGAACGAGAGGCGTTGGGGACCTGTCTAGTCTGTGACAGTGGCGCCTCCTAGGCGCCACTATACCTTACACAACAAAGATGCGTTTGGGAGAGCCGCCCTTTTATCTTCTACCTGCTTTTGTGTTGGCGAAGGGCGATCGCATCAAGGCGGGCAGCTGCCACCACATGTCGCGAGGCTGTTGGTGTAGAAGCTCCCTTAGCCCTTCCATCCCGTAACTAGATTTTCGGCAGTTTGTGATTGTACATTGAGGAGAACGCAAGTTCAACTGCGTTCCTTTAGGACAACGATTTTACCCACTACATGTGATGCATTATGACCCATTCAGTACGAGTGCTAATTCGTTTCCCAAAAATTACGAAGTGTATTTACAACTGTGACGCATTTTTTCCATCAGCTGTGATAGCGTGTATTGGCTTCGGCTAGCTGTGCTGTAGGGTGATTTGTAGTAGGCGTATTTAGTGAACTCTGTCGTCAAACAACGTCAGATGCTGAATGCTTGCAGGTAATACAGTTTCTATAGGCTCTTCTCTGTCCAACACCAGCATGTAGTCAGTTGAACATAATTCAGACCACAAAGAATTAAGATAGTACCTTACACTCCAGCCTTTTCCCCCCTAGCTTGTAGGTGTAGGGTAGAGTTTGAGAGTTTCCGTCGGTGGTTCCGAGTGGTACTAAGAAGTTTTTACCCAGCAGGATAAACCGGGTGTATGGTACGGTCAGTTTCTCCGCTTTATTACGGTATTAGCGGTCCTTGAATCGCTGTGTAATTAGGACCGATCTTTGTGATTAATTACGCAATTAGAATAAACATTTGCGTCAGTTTTGATTGGTATTGCGAAATTCTTTCCCAGGAGGATAACAGAAGTTGTATGGTATAGTCAGTTCTTGTGGAGTATTGCCATCCTTGTGTAGTGCTATGCATATAGTTGTCTAATTAGGTCCGATCTTTCTGATTAATTACATAATTAACACTGATATTTGGGTAAGTTTCGAGTGGTATTGTGAAATTTTTCCCAGCAGGATACCACCAGTCGTATGGTATCTTTAGTTTTTGAGATTTTAAGCCGCCCTTGTGCAGCGCTAGGCATATAGTTGTGCAATTGGAACCGATCCTTTGTGATTAATTACGTAACTAAGACCGATATTTGTATCAGTAAAGTACGCTAACCTAACCTTCCTCTTCCTCATTTGGACTGTTTCCATGTGTTAGGGGCTTCTTTTCATCCAGTAGAATCAGGGTTCGAGTCGCTGTTACGTTGGGTTTTTTATGTGGAATGAGTGTTTGTGCACTGCATTATTTTTGCGTGGTTAAGTGTTGTGAGCGTGTTTGCATGCACTATTTCGGTGATCAAGGAGTAGTTTGCATGTCTGAATGCTGTGTACGGCCTTATTTGGGTAACTTATAAGTTGTGAGTCTCTGTACATCAGTGTACAGCATTATTTACGAGTACTTCCAGGTCTGTAAACTGTATTTTTTACCCCAAACACGTCAGCATGAGTGCTTTGTATCAGCGTAATAAATATACTAGGTGAAATGCATCTCTAAATAAATTGTTCCAAAAATAAATGAAGTACACTCCTTCTTCTCTCTAGCAGCCCAGAACAGGCTGATTCCTTTTCCTGCCAATTTCCCCCTCCAGACTGCCAGAGGAGGGGCTGGGGGGGGGGAGGGGCGTCAGGAGGCTGGGGCACACGTGCAGCTGAGAAAAACACGTGACGTCATCATGATGTTGTGCTCCTATGGACTGAACTGCACGATCACGTGACCTATTGCGGTGCCCTCTAAGAGTGAACTCGTGAACTGGGTCAGTTCTTTGGTCTGGTGCATCTCTTGTATGGTGGGAGCTTATTCATGGGTTATAGAAATGACAGACAATTCCAGCAGAGGCAGATGTTCCCATGCTTGCATGCATTGTGTAATGCATCTTTAATACAAAGCATTTATTTGCAGGACCGTATTCTTCCTTTTCAAATGTTCAAGCATTAATGCCCACTTCCATTCTTCACACTCCTCGGTTCAATGAGTGCATTTAAGACAGATGTTAAAACTCACCCTGTGTGGCACCAGCATTTCCTGAAGCTCCTTCCACACCAAGAGCTCAACACGTACTGATAACTCAGCCTTTTGTGGTGAGCCAATAATACTGAGGGTAGATAATAAATTTAATTTCAACAAATTTATAAAAATTCAAACAAATTTAAACAAATTAGATTCGAATTGAATGACATAATGAGCAGCCCTGAGTGGGGGCAACACCATACTTACTCCACTCAGCTGTAGCAGTAAGTTCTTAGAACAAAATTGACTCCAAAATTCGAAATTCCCGCCTATCTTCCAAGAGGATGATGCACCATCTTGCAAGAAAGTTGGATAATGGGGTGGGTGACCCGTACAAGCACATAATTCAATTTGCTGCAAAAACTTAAACTTCCCACGAGGGGGGCGTGGCACTTTCCCGTCAAAAGCCGCCATCTTTGGTACTTCCTTCATCAGCTGACGTCATGGCCGCCACCTTGGATAACGGTATTCGCGTCATCCGCTGACATCAAGGCTGCCATCTTGGATACTGGTACACGTGTCATAAGCTGACGTCACGGTCGCGATCTTGGATGACGTCAGTGGGGTTGCACCGCTCTTGTCACACCATTAGCTCATCTGTGGAATTCGTCGCCATGGGTAATACATAAAGAGGAATGGAGAAGGAAATAGAGGGTATGATAAATGACGATCAGTTTGGGTGTGTGAAGGTAATAGCACAAGAGAGAGGCACATCTATTGTAGTAATTGATGAGGAAAGCAAAACTGTGAAAATAAAATGGACATACTCATAGGACCTGTAGACCTAGAAAAAGCATCCGGAAACGTAAAATTGTGCAAGGTGTTCCTAATTCTGACGGAAGTAAGAATTCGATTCAGCGAAAGACGAGTAATATACATTAGATACGCGAACCAAGAGGCAACTAAAAGAACGCAAGACTAAGAACAAAATGTTGTCCCACCTTCTTACCAACAGGTTCTGTATGTTGCATTTCTCACCGATTCTGCTGAGAACCTCATCATTTCTTGTATAATCAGTCCATATAAGTTTCAGCATTCTTCTGTAGCATCCCATCTCAAACTCTTCGATTCTCTTCTGTTCCAGTTTTCCTACAGTCCATGTTTCTCTTTCGTACAACCCTGCACTCCAAACGTACATCCTCAGTTACTCGTCCTCAAACTAAGATCAACATATGTTTTTAGTTGGCTTATTTTGGCCAGGAACTTCCTCTTTGAATGTTCTTGTCTACTTTTTATGTCTTCTTTAATTTGTCCATTATGAGTTACTTTGTTCCTAAGGTAGCAGAAGTCTTTCAGTTCGTCTAGACCTTTGTCTACAATTTTGATGTTAAGCTTAACACTAATTTCATTTCTGCTACACTTAATTAATTTAGTCTTTCTTTGGCTTAATCTCAGCTCATAGAGTGTGCTCATTAGAACGCATGTATAATTCTTGTCAGCAAGTTGAGTGTGAGAATTCTTAAGCTAATCGTACGGATGTTCTCACGTGTCAGTGGTAACCACAGATCTCGTCCTAAATTCCATCAGTCTGTCTGTGATGGCTGGTGATTTTCTCACCACTCTGTTGTCTCCACCCCTACCTGCCGCTACACTTTCTGCAGTCGTTGCCCTGCAGCCAAATGTCAGTGTGATGTGTCGGTACGTTGCTCTCTGTTCCTTATGCCAAAGATTCGTTTCTTTACAAAGTTAGAAAGATGCCAGAAACTGAACGTGCATGTTCTTTGGACTTTTTATGCCCCTGAATAATTCCATTAGCATTAGAAACACGCAATAACCGTCGTGTACACACATAATTCTCCATCGGTAGGTGTATCCTCTCTGTACTGAAAATAAGCTCGCATAAGGACTAAATTCGAAAAAAATCGCAGCGCGATAAAAGTAAGGCCGCATGATTTTAATTAAAAGAGAAAATAGCTGCTATTAATTGTAAAAATTATTTATTTTCACGGCTGTAGTTTCGATCTTTCACCCGTTATCAAGTGGTATACAGTAAAAGCCGAAAAATAAAGGACAGAGGGCATGTATAGAATGGGACTATCATTTCATGCATACGGCAGTTACATTACAAAAGTGCTAAAAACAACTCATTACTTACATTACGCCTCAGTAGATATCAAAATTTACGAACCTTCTGATATGTATATACGTCATCGTTGTATCTGTATGTTGAGTCTTCTAACTCTAAGAGTGCATCAGCATTAAATGAGAGTAAGGATCATAGTAATGGCATAAGGTAGATTTATTGTTACCGATGTTAACATCATAACATGAATCTCATCAAATCACTGTTCATGTACACTGTTTACACGGCAACGGTGGCAGTTGCGGGGGGGGGGGGGGGGGGAATATATTTACAAATAGTAGTACATCCCACAGTAAAGGCCTTATATCAGAATATCTTAATATCACATTTACATTCGTTAACAGAACATGGCATTTTATATTACGATACCATCATATGACATAATGGAATAAGATATGAAATTTGTTAATTATGATAGGGTGTAATAGCTCATACGGTATCCACCCTCAAAGACTTACAGTAGCTTGGATGCTCACAAAACATGGCAGTAATAATCATATATATATATCATTTACGTATGTATTCATTGTAGCAGATTAACATCACAAAGACATAAATCGCATTCACAGCACTGTCGTACATGAATTGATCTTAATGACAAAAAAAGTACAATAAACTAAGATAAAAATGTGTGATGGGATACTTCGTACAAATTACTGAACATTATGTGTACCACCACCTAATTGTAAAATGTGCTATTAATATGTAAGGCGCCATATCAGTACAAATGTGGTCATAGATTTCCATGGTCTTTAGAACATTAGGAGGAGAATGGCTTCTTCAGCTGCACTTGCAAAACACTTCATACAGTTTTTTTGCTATATTACTAAAATATGTTACTTATTTTAAAATAAAGGTATCCTAAATATAAAAACGTGGATGAGTGGATATGATTCTTCTCGCTTCCATACAAATTATACAACTAATTTGAAACGTCATAAGGACTACTCATATTATTAAGCCAGCATAGCCATGACTCTGTACTAATCATTCCATACTATGATTATCAGTAACTCATAGTCAAATGGGCCACCTACACATACTCATTTATGTTACCTTCTAGTATTAGCAAATAAAGCTGATCGGAAATTACTTCAAGATCTCTTACATCTTAAATCTGTCTTATTGCTGAGCAAGTGGTGTGGGTGATTTTTGAAGTAATTTAATATTTCCATTTCTTCAGGTAGGTTGATACTTCAACCGTTAGACAATGTTTGAAGAATTTTCATGACTGAGTCCACGTTAGGTGATGGTACTCGTCTCTCTCTGCCTGATGTGCTCTTTAAATTTGTCGCTGGCATATGAGCTTTGTAACGTCCGGTCAAGGTGTCCACACTGCAAGTCTTACGATTACTGATATTGTATATTGATCTAGTTTCAAAAGGTAAATGCTACCTGCATACACTCTGTGGGGGCAGAAAGTGAAAGCTGTGCTTCTACAGTAATCTGATCCACTGGCTTGTTTACCAGTCCGTCGTCTCCCGTCTTGTGCAGAGCTGCAGGCCCAGGCGGCTGTTTTCCGGGAACGACTCTCCAGCTACTGGCGGGACTTGGCGCAGCTGCTCTCACTCATGGCGACGCACGCCTCGCAGCTGTTGGTTCCCCTCGCATTCGAAAGTATGGTAAGTGGAGTTTTTTCCTCCTCTTATAAACTATATTGTATGTACAGGGGGTGAGAAAATGGCACACAGAACCTGGTCAGTTCTTGGAGTGTGTTTCCCAGTTTACCTGTTTCACACTGTAGCCATCTTTGGTTCTCCTGTTCTCTCTGAACCGACCTCTACTTCTGTGAGCCTTGTGGGGCTATGATACGGGGAGGCTAAGCTCGGAATGGTTAAAGGTAGGGAAGAAAATCGTCTGTAACATTCTTTATTCGTACTTGCTCGCTACTTCCCTAACAGATTTAAGCTTTACAAGCCTAAGCCTGTTAACTTCATATTTAGTGGAGACTGGTCTAGAGCCACGACACGATTCTTTGCTTCTTCTGAATCGGTAGTCCTAATGGAAGATAGGGGTCGGAGATTACGTAGCCAGGCAATTGCAGTGTCTGGTAAGGTAACAGATAAAGTTTTACACACTGATATGGATACTGCCATGGACAATATCATAAGGATACTATGCCAAGAGTCAACAGCAGGTGATTTTATCGGAAGACCCTGAGCAGAAAATGGAAGAACATTAGTTTATTATTCTATAAACGCTAGAACATAACTATATCTTTGTCATGGCACTGATACAACTCATACATCAAAGTGCATTTATTTCAGAGGAGTCAAGGTTCTCTAATGTTGGTTCAGTACTGTTACAACTGGCATTCATAAGAATTGCGTGTATATATATATCAAATAAGTTATATACTTCAATACAATTGCCCACACTCTTCCCACCTAAACTTTCACATGTCCATTTCCTGCGACTCCATGAAGATGTTCAGTAGCTGATTCTTGTGACTCGGCAATGCTCCAGCCAGCACAGCCAGAAAGGATGCGCTACAATAACCGAAAATGGAAGTTGAGGTCCATCAGTTAGCGCGTGTTACGTCAACGGGTGTCTCTCTATTGTGAAAACAACTCAAAGTTTTTACTTTCCATTTTTTCTCATATTTATGATATATCAAACTATTTTGTTGCTACGTAATTTATTCATATTTCTTGCAATATACACATTCTTTTATGAATAAAGTGATTTTCTTAATTTACAATACATAAAAAACGCTTAATACTGGTAGAGACAGAAGCTTTCAGTGTATACGTACTTAGTATCAGAAATAATGGCAGCGCAAAAACAATACACACACACACACACAACAAATATATAGTGTACTTTGCTTACAGGGATTCATATTGTACATGTTCCACACAAATTACTACACGCACACAAAACTGTGACAAACGGTTCATCAAACTGTTCCACATATACTCACTCGCACACCACAACGGTTTACTAATAAATAAAAGCACTCAGTCGCTGCAGTGAATAGTCTAGGTGCAGAAGGGTTCCAAACCATCCCTACAGGTGAACCACTTGTGATAGGAGAGCGCTGCTTCCAGCTGTAATTTCAGTACATACCTCATTATACACCTCGATCGAAAGATTACCTCATCAGCAATTATGGTGCAGCACCAACGCCCCAATGCTGTCGAGTAAGCACCTCCTGTAGTCCCTGATCACGAAAGCCTTTGAGGCTGTGCAAATCGCTGTGCTCGTCATGCATTCTGGTGTGATCTCTAGGACACATCCCTCAACAGCATCAGGAGCCACGTGTTTGATCTTTTCCTTTATTCTTGCGATTTCGCCTTTGGACATCCATCAGAACCCACCAAATTATAGAATTTGTGGTCCGGTTGGCCTCTAGGGCCTGTTTACATCCAGGTAAAGGATGTAACTGAAATCGTTAGGCAGCCTGTACTCCTCGCTCATTTGCAAGTTATTCGCCTTGGCATACCTATGCACACATTGTCAAAGTTGCATGTTGCAAGAAGACAAGCATGTCAACGTTGGTCCAGAATTCGATGCTGGCATGTGTATTTCTTAACATGGCATCCCACGAAAGCTTAGGCATGCACCATAGAACTTCTTGAATGTCGGCGGGCAGATGTACATTGGTGTTCATCATCTTACATGTTCCCATAAGACAGAGATGCCGAACTCCTACATTTCCCAAGTGCTCGTTCTCTACATTCATTATGGAAGTGCCTCTTAGTTTACTGGAGAATCCCGATATTTGTATGGAAAGACCTCTCCTTCGTCATAAGCTGAAACCTTAAATCATCGAGATATGTGGCTCTCTTTGCTACGAATATCTTCAGGAGGCGTTGGTTCAACAATTTTCTAAGAAGACGTGAGCATGAAGCATTGAGAATTCAGGAAGTGGAGCATTATTCTTCATGTGATTCTCTTTGAAAAGACATGTATTTCTCAATGGTGTCAGGAATTACACTCCTCTTATCATCCTACAACCCAGACTCCTCAAAGTAGTGAACTAGAAAGTGGGAATCATACTCACTTAAACCGTTTAAAAGACGAGTATGTACTGTGGCAGTTAGTAATTAAAGTTATAAGGCTTGTGAGGTGCATTGTGGAACTTGCCGTTACGTGACAATGGTCTCTAGAGGGAGCTTCCTCATCTCTATCCAGCGGCGGTCTCCAGATATAACGATCAGCTGCCTGCCTGTACAATGCATCGTTCTCCATCAAGTTGATCATAGGGACACTCTCACTATAAATGCCATAAACATCCCATGCAAGATTTTCCAGCTCAGTGAGCAGCCATCTCGCAGTATTCCCTCGACATAAGATTTTAATTTCTTGTCATTATACTTGCGCACAACCTGACAGGCAGCCACATGTCGTATGCGTCATTCGGTGACACAGGCATGGGAGCAACAGGCATCACGTTCACACTGAACCACAAGAGCTAGGAGGCATCCTAAATCGACGTAAATGAGAGGCATCCTTAAACTTCGAGAACCATTTATCCTTGATAAGCATTTCCACACATAATGTTCCTGGCTCCAGCACTCAATGAGTCGTCTTTCGAGATACCTGCTCTTGCTAAATGACTTGAGACAACAACAGCAAAATTATATTTCAACTTTTTTTTCTCATTTGAGAAGAAAGTAGGTTGGACATACTTTTCATTCAAACATATTGTTATTTATCGTCTTCAGAAATTAACAGCAGATCTACACTTTTCTGACGTTTACTGTCTAATATGGACAAGAAGAGGGGACCAACTACACTCCTGGAAATGGAAAAAAGAACACATTGACACCGGTGTGTCAGACCCACCATACTTGCTCCGGACACTGCGAGAGGGCTGTACAAGCAATGATCACACGCACGGCACAGCGGACACACCTGGAACCGCGGTGTTGGCCGTCGAATGGCGCTAGCTGCGCAGCATTTGTGCACCGCCGCCGTCAGTGTCAGCCAGTTTGCCGTGGCATACGCAGCTCCATCGCAGTCTTTAACACTGGTAGCATGCCGCGACAGCGTGGACGTGAACCGTATGTGCAGTTGACGGACTTTGAGCGAGGGCATATAGTGGGCATGCGGGAGGCCGGGTGGACGTACCGCCGAATTGCTCAACACGTGGGGCGTGAGGTCTCCACAGTACATCGATGTTGTCGCCAGTGGTCGGCGGAAGGTGCACGTGCCCGTCGACCTGGGACCGGACCGCAGCGACGCACGGTTGCACGCCAAGACCGTAGGATCCTACGCAGTGCCGTAGGGGACCGCACCGCCACTTCCCAGCAAATTAGGGACACTGTTGCTCCTGGGGTATCGGCGAGGACCATTCGCAACCGTCTCCATGAAGCTGGGCTACGGTCCCGCACACCGTTAGGCCGTCTTCCGCTCACGCTCCAACATCGTGCAGCCCGCCTCCAGTGGTGTCACGACAGGCGTGAATGGAGGGACGAATGGAGACGTGTCGTCTTCAGCGATGAGAGTCGCTTCTGCCTTGGTGCCAATGATGGTCGTATGCGTGTTTGGCGCCGTGCAGGTGAGCGCCACAATCAGGACTGCATACGACCGAGGCACACAGGGCCAACACCCGGCATCATGGTGTGGGGAGCGATCTCCTACACTGGCCGTACACCACTGGTGATCGTCGAGGGGACACTGAATAGTGCACGGTACATCCAAACCGTCATCGAACCCATCGTTCTACCATTCCTAGACCGGCAAGGGAACATGCTGTTCCAACAGGACAATGCACGTCCGCATGTATCCCGTGCCACCCAACGTGCTCTAGAAGGTGTAAGTCAACTACCCTGGCCAGCAAGATCTCCGGATCTGTCCCCCATTGAGCATGTTTGGGACTGGATGAAGCGTCGTCTCACGCGGTCTGCACGTCCAGCACGAACGCTGGTCCAACTGAGGCGCCAGGTGGAAATGGCATGGCAAGCCGTTCCACAGGACTACATCCAGCATCTCTACGATCGTCTCCATGGGAGAATAGCAGCCTGCATTGCTGCGAAAGGTGGATATACACTGTACTAGTGCCGACATTGTGCATGCTCTGTTGCCTGTGTCTATGTGCCTGTGGTTCTGTCAGTGTGATCATGTGATGTATCTGACCCCAGGAATGTGTCAATAAAGTTTCCCCTTCCTGGGACAATGAATTCACGGTGTTCTTATTTCAATTTCCAGGAGTGTACTTTATGCTTGACTTCTTTGTTGTTGTGAAAAAATGTGTGTCAATGTTCGTCTTCTTCTTCTTCTGGCTTACCAACATTCCGGTCATAAACGTGAATCGAATAGTTGCAGTTTTTACTGTCTTGGGAATTACGTAGAGTTCAATGGGGAATGCAGTGTCCCGGAAATTACAATGTCAGTGGACATCTGATGTTTGGTACATATCTGTATGCACTGTATTTTTAGGGTAATTTCTATCACTAGCGAGAAGCAACAATGTACAGGAATTTAAATTCCTCTCATCAAGATTCTGGACATTAATGCATGCTTTCTTATATACTTTGGATGGGAGGTGTAATCAAAATCTTATAAATATAAATGAAGGTAGATTATACAGATGATTGTCTTACTCAACGCCCTTTCCTGCATCTAAGAAAAGTGACTCAGTATGACCACTCTAGTACAGACTCGCCACGTGATGTCCCGACGGTTCTCACCCAGATTTGGACAATGCTCTTCTGCTCAACACCACGTCCTCTTTTGGGGGTGCGTAACTCCACAGCAGAGAACTGCATAGCGCATAATGACGGGATATTGTGTATCGATGACATATCTAGGCAGCCACAGAGAGGGGTGTAAGACCAACTCCTAATAACTCTGCACAGAAGAAGAAAGACACGCATTTGATAAGTATCTAATGACGCAGAGATAAAAAACTGTATTCGATCACTGATAATAATAATAAATTCTGTGTTCCTACACATAAAACTGTTGTTATGTTCATTATTGGAATACACTTCCGAGAACTCATCATCAATGGGCATGATTGTCATTAAGGGCATATCCAGCATGGGTATTAGTGGAGGTGTATGGGGTCTTGAGGGGAATGTGGCCGAGAGAATGTGGACAGACCCAAACGACAACACAGATGCAAATGCACCAGTAGCTGGTGGTTGATTCAGAACACCGATATTCTCATTGAGCACATCTACAAACGAGAGCATCTTAAAAAAAGAATCAAATAACTGAATACTGTAGAATCATGAAACTAGTACTCATGTATCTGCTCCTGAACAATCGAAGTCATTCCATGGGATCATCATCATCATCATCATCATCATCATCATCTCTATCATCATCATCCTTAACATCTTCAGGGTTCAGATCGCACAGCGAGTCATGGCTGATCACAAGTAGAAAAAAAGAAGTATAGCCCACAAAAATCACTTATAAACAAAAACTATACAGAAAATATGTATATTTACATTCATCCTCTGCCAAGTTGATCATCATAACATCACACCATCGTCAGTAAAAGTATTGCAAAAACATGCATTCTAGCACAAAGTACCACTATACAAGATGTCGGCGATGACGTAACTCAACCCCAACCTGCATTCTAGCCCAAACTAACGTCATCCAAGATGGCGGCCGTGACATTCACACCCCCAGTGACGGCATCCAAGATGGCAGCCATGACGTCACAGACACACCCCTAGTGACGTCAATCGAAATGGTGGATTTTTGCAGGAAGTTTGAATTTTGATGGGAAGAGGGTCCACTAACCTAACCTCCCCCACCCCCCCCCCCACCCCCCCGCCAGGATATAGCAGGAAGTTGAAATTCAAACATCATGATACATCACACCCCAGTTATCTCTACTGAAAAATAAAATGGCGGGAAAAAGGAATTCTCTTTGTTATTTAACCAATTTCAAGCATGTATGTTCGCCACCAGGTCTGGACCCCACTGGCTTAGTTCATTTCAGTGCCAGCAGGGGGCACTCTCCTGACGTCAGGTGAGATGCAAGTACTGTTATTCATGACGGCGGCACTCGATGTGTCCACCGCGAGCTCCAGAGCTCAACTGACTTACTTCCTATCGTCGACACCGGAGGACGCCACCGGGAAGTCGGATGATGATGCAAGATCGTCTGCTGTCTCTCGTGCACCTGCGCTAGAACTGGACACACGCCGCGCCACCGGCCCACTGGCGTCGGACCGCTTACGTCACAAACCCTCCATACATGCGCCTGACATAGTCTTCTGTAAATATGCTAACTAAAGTAACACCCACATCACGCATCTAACCTATGAACTACCTAAGTACTTATTTCCATTTAAATTTTAATCAAATCCAATAATTCAATTTACAGTTTCAATATTCAGTGAACGAATGGAAAGTTCCACATTTTCCCACTATCAGCGCAGTGCTCATTCATGACCTAGCACCTCCTACCCCTAGTATGCTGTACTCCTATTGCCAATGTGAATCTACTTCATATAGGCATGTAAACGTGTTCACTATACTTTCATCTATCTAGTTTCAACTACTTTTCAAGGTCCAGCCGCCATCTCTTCCTAGGAACCGGCGCCGAGTTTGAATTCTCGCAGTAAAGAAAGGTCACTTGCGCTTTCGATACCAACCTAAGAAAAATTTCACAAACAGCTCACCGCCACTAATTTAAGCATGCAGGTCGCAACGTCTTTGTAGGGGTTGCTGGTAAAATGACCCGGACCACACTAGGCTGATGGAGAGAGGAAGGAATGTACTTTACTTATTTGGGAGCAATTTTCTTTAGGTAAGGAGTATATGGATCACAGAACACAGACGTGCTCCACATCATACAAACCTGCAAACTACTCCTACAAAACTCATCTATAACGCTCTACACACACTCTTGCTAACTGTAAACCGTCAAAAATAACGCATTCCATGACGTACAGAGTTGCAAACCACTCGTAAATAATGCGAAGCATTTGCGTCCAGATAGCCAAACAACTCATAATTTGTCAAAATAATAATCCATCTAAAAGACTCTGCTTGCTAATGGTCGACTATCGAAATCATACACCAGCTTTTATTTATAGAGGCAGCACCACTACCAAGTGTATACACCACTGAGTACATAGTCCAAGTGACTTAGTTTATATCCATGCGAGTAGAGGACGCTGTAGTGACATCAGATGATGATGCAAGTACCGTAGTGTAAGGTGGCAACACCTAGTGCGTTCACCACGAGCTCCAGACACCAACTGTCTTAGTACATTTCGTCGCCGCCAGAGGGCGCCTCCGTGACAGTAGTAGCAGTAGTTTGCAGGTTTGTATGATGTGGGGCAAGTCTGAGCGTGTGTTCTCTGATACATATATTCCATACCTAAATAAACTGCTCCCAAATATATAAAGTACATTCCTCCCTCTCCTCTTACCAGTAACCCCTAGAAAGAGGTTGCGACCTGAAGGCTTAGGTTAGTGGCGGTGAGCTTTGATTGCCAAAATTTTCTTAGGCTGGTGTCGAAGGCGCAAGTGACCTTCCTTTACTGCGAGAATTCAAACTCGGCGCCGGTTCCTAGGAAGAGGTGGAGGTCTGAACCTGGAAAAGTAGTTGAAACTAGGTACTTGAGAGTATAGTTTTTATACCTATAAATGAAGTCGATTCACGTGGGCACTAGAATTACAGGGGTGCTAGGTCATGAATGAGCATCCCGCTGATAGTGTGAAAATGTGAAACTTCCCATTTCTTCACTGAATATTGAAATTGTAAATTGCGTTATTGAATATGATTAAAATTGAAATGGAATTAAGTACTTAGGTAGTTGATAGGTTAGATGCGCGATTTGGATGTTACTTCAGTTAGCATATTATAGAAGACTATGTCAGGCGCATGTGTGGAGGTGGCGGCCGGGGATGTGTGACGTAAGCGTTTGGACAACCTCGGGCTGGTGGCGTGTCCAGTTATAATGCAGTCGCGCGAGAGAAAGCAGACGATCTTGATCTTGCATCATCACTCGACCTTGTGGTGGCGTCCTCTGGTGTTGACGATATGAACTAAGTCAGTTGAACTCTGAAGCTCGTATAGGATACATCGACTGCAGCCATCTTGAGTAATGGTACTTGCATCATCACCTGACGTCAGGAGAGGAGCCTCTGCTGGCACTGATATGAACTAAGCCAGTTGGAGTCCTGACCCAGTGGCGAACACACATGCTTGAAATTTGTTAAATAATAAAGAGAAGTCCATTTTTCTCGCCAATATCGTACTGGAATTTGAACTTCCAGTCATTTTATGGGAGGAAAGGGGTTAGGTTAGTGGAGGTAGCCCAAGTGTCGTGTCTTCCCGCCAAAATCCACCATGTTGAATGATATATGGAGAGCGCTCTCTGGTGGCGACGATATGAACTAAGCCAGTAGGAGTCCAGACCCCGTGGCGAAAATACATGCTTGAAATTGGTTAAATAGTAAAGAGAAGTCTTATTTCCTGCCATTTTCTTTGCTCAGTAGAGATAACTGGGGTGTGACGCATTATTATGTTGGAATTTGAACTTACCACCATTTCCTAGGGTGGTAGGGAGTTAGATTAGTGGACGTACCCCAACTGACCTTCTTCCCGCCAAAATTCAAACTTCCCACCAAAATCCACCATCTTTATTGACGTCACTGGGGTGTGTTTGAGATGTCACGGACGCCATCTTGTATGACGTCACTGGGGGTGTGTCTGTGGCGTCACGGCCGCCATCTTGGAAAACGGTACTTTGTGCTAGAACGCAGGCTGGGGTTGGGTGACATCATCACTGCCATCTTGGATAACGGTACTTTGTGCTAGAAAGCAGGTTGTTCCCATACTGGTAAACAGTTACATCGTTGTTATACAACGTGTGTGGATGCTTACTGCAGTCGCCATCATCATCACGGTTACGGCATGAGCTCTTCACTCCGATATCAGTGCTGGTTGGCAGTCAGAGACAGAGTAAGACTCCAGTCGCCCCCACAGGGCTGTTTACAATACCCTTCTGCCGCGCAGCGTGCGCTGATGAGGAATTCATCAGGCTTCTTTTCTCACCACTAAAATTACTAACAGATAGCTCACTGCGACAGGTTCTAGCGTGTGATAGGCATTTGAACATGCCTGTCTCAACTTGCTACTACCCTCATTACCTACCAAGCGTGGACGCAAAGCAGCACACACGGGTTTATTTCTCGAAAGAAGAAGTTCACATTTTAAACGAGTGGGATTATGATCTGACAGAAATGCATGAAAAGGAATATGCTAACTGCAAGCAGTTTCTGATCGGCTACGTTTTGAGCGACACATTGCAGACACTTGGAAAATCATCTCGCCAGTTCTCGAAAAATGGTGTAGATGTCACGTGGTAAATAAACGTACCTGTCTAAAGAAGTGTAAAAAATGAGGTCGAGAGAATCTAAATAAGTACAAAAATTTAATGAAAATCATTTATTTGTTGCTCGGCCATTGTAATAGTATGTGCACCTATCTACAACACAATTAAACCTGTTTTTCTCTGCACCACCATACACTTGCTTGAGTTGTCGGATTGATGGACAGTTGAATGATTCCAAGTTCAGGATGGCAATATTCTTGAAAATTTCCAGTATCCATACCACCTTCTCACAACCTTTGACGTGCACGACACTCTCTCTGGCATCACAGTTTCGGAGTGATGTCAGCATAACCTCCTAGGTCATTCCTGTAATGTCCCAGCTTCTGCGATAGAGGAATCGCTTCAACCACGCTATTGTCTTCCAAGTCATGCCATATTTCATTGCTCTGAACAGCTGGAGCCAACTGCGTAGAAATCTGCTAAAACACATACACACAGTCAATGTATATAACAAAAGTGATAAACATCTTTAAACGTGAAGCTGCCATACTCGTCGTGGAGGCCTTGCACGTGAGAAACAATGTTGTACCAGGAGGCAGGCAGCTTGGACCCTGACATCATCTTGATTTATAGTCCCAGAGAATGAAGGCCAGGGTTGTAAGATCCAGCTATTGCGCTGGCCATCGGACAGGACCTGCCCTTTCCAGTCCAACAATGAGGGTGGGTGTTATTCAGGTGCTTGCAAAGCGGGCTAGAGCACTGACGTGTTGAAATCGCACAATTCTGTGGACAACAAAAGGTACATTCTCCAAGAAATGTGGTAGCGTATCTGCCAGAAACACCAGGTTCTATGGACAAATCAGATAGCGAGGCAGCAAATCAGGTCCTACGAGTGATCTTGGGTAACAACCAGAAATAACTTGACAGAGAATCTTTGCTAGTGGCCATCTTTGATGAGCAGTGTGGGGATTGTCCTCATTCCAGATTTGGCTGTTCAGCTGTTCAAAACACCAACATGGGTGATTGAGGCTTCACGTGCAAACAATACAACCAGTACGAAGTTTGACTGTACAGCACTGTGGAGGACAATTGATTGACAGAAGCAGTCCTACGGTTGAAAATACTTTCGTCTGAGTGCTGCCACACGTTCCTTATGAAAGGAATGTTATACTTTCTACACCAATAGTCTCCACTCTCTTTTCTTTGCATTTCACAGGTAAATTGACAGGTGCTTAATTCTATGTAGTCCGTCACATGCTTGCAAAGTAGGGTAGAGCACTGACGTGTTGAAATCGCACAATTCTGTGGACAACAAAAGGTACATTCTCCAAGAAATGTGGTACTCTTCAAAGTCTGGTACTCAGATATATCTTTGATGGGAACCTTGGCTGGCTATCTGTAGCGTGAACGAACCTGTCTCTCGTACATTGGTATCTACAGAGATAAACGTCAGCCAATTATGGTAACGCCTGTTGAGAAAGCATTCTCTGTACATTCATGCTGCTTTACAGGCACTACATCCTACTGGACCACACAATTAAATACATGTCTGCTAACTCTTGTAGCAAGTAACGTTCCATTTTTGACTACTTATTCGGTACTGTACACAGTAACACACCTCACCATGAACACGACACAAGCTATCTGATGCAAAGCACGTCAGACAACAGGGATAGTGGAATGCTTCTGGCACAGGTTAACGCGCCTGTGCGATGCTAGAGTGCTGTGAGACCAACTGTGTACAGTACGTCTGTCTGGTGGTCAGGGGTGTACACTGTTTTATCAGCTGCTACTGGTCGAGTGTACAACAGACACCTGAGATCTTAGCAAGAGTGTGAAGAACTGCAGGCATCATAGCAAAACATGCATTCAGGCTGACAGTTGTTGCTTTGAACAATTAATATGAGCTACATTGTTGTTAGGTTGTGTAGCAATGTATGTTCTTAACACAATAAATGTGAATTTTCGAGCATTGGTTCCCTATCTCAATATAGCCTGTTGTGGAACCACTGTCACCTGTTTCAAAATAACCCAAAAATGTTTGGGACACCATGTCTAGATAACAAGAGCAGTTCTGTCACACTTCCCTCGGACACTCCAGACGGTACCCCTGTCTGTGATAAACACTCGGCTTCCAGGACAATATACTGGGTGATGCTAGGCTAAATAATAATAATAAAAAAAGAAAACAGAATGGGCAAGTGCGAAATGGACTCACTCATTGTGGGTCCTTTACAAACTCCCCATCCTTGGAATCGAGAATACCAACGATTTTTACCTGTTATTGAGAATCATTATCGATACTGGCAAGATATTGGTCCAGGGATTACTAAGATCGCTTCATAATTTCTACATTAGTTCTTCAGCCTAGCCCGAAAAAACAAGAACAAGCGAGCATGCGACTTCAGTTAATGTATGTAGCGAGAGAAGACTTAATAAGACAGTTTTGTTTATCTACTAAAACATCCTTACAAGTTAGAGTTTATGTTAGGATGGAGTAGTATTCGTATGTTATGATTTCAACAGATGATGAATGCAATGTATCGCCAAATGGCAAAAGATTTTTTTGTGGGATAGTTACAACTTAACAAGTTTCAGATATTTTCCCTTACTTGTACTGGAAAACTTAGTTGTTGCCAAATCTCATTACTGTAAGTCAATGAGGAGCACCCTATAGGTTTCGATGACTGAGTTTTCGAGTATCAATATATGTGACATAAATGGCCGCGTCTTTTGATTGGTGTCTCTCATCCACCGGAGTTATTTGAGATATCTTCTCTGATTTGGTGCCTCTGTTAATTTCAGCTAGATCAACTGGGACATTTTTTCGCTTCTGAAACTGATAAGGTCAATATATTCCTTCAAATCTGCAATATTCGAGACGTGTTCAGATATAAACGGCATCGTCTTGGATGGACGAGCAACAAACGGAAATTTTCGGCGAAAGCGATCAGTAAGGCAACAGACAAACGCTACAAAACTTTGAGTCACACTAACATTTCGTACGTACACAACTATTTGACATAATTTTTTTTATACAGAGCAGTTGGTTTCTATCATTCCGTTTATAAATGGTCGGAACATGTGTTCGAGTTCCTCCCAACATTGGTAACGAGTAAGATTTTAACGGAATAGTCAACGATCTGACCACTTAATTTTCGAAAATCGTTCAACCGTGTGAATAGAATTTGCTCAGAGTGCCAGCCACGCCGTGTGGCTCTACACGTAGGAACTCCATACTGCTGGCGGCCCTAGGACATTTCAGTCGGACATGTCGTCGCGAGAGTATGCATTCATACAGTCAGAAGTTTGTAATGCCAACTACCAAGAAATATCTGCAACTCTCTCATCTGCTGCCAGAGTTTGAGAACTTCGTGCATTTAATAAGACGCCGCTAGGTATGTGCTATGCATTAATGTTTTAATGCCTGTACAAAATTGAGTGTACTACACTCATACGCTGGCAGTCATTTCAGTGTTATGTAATAGTGGTGTATGTAACTGTAAATTAAGAGAGGCTCCTGCTTGTGGATGTTATGAAAGTAATTCGAACTATTTTCTGTGTGTCTCAGGGTAACCACACGAGTGATCAGCAACTCCACGGTTGGATTAAGGACGTGGAACGTGTGAAAGACATGCTGCACACGAAATTAACAGGAATGCTACACGACACGCAACACGTCATCAAACAGGTGGAGCACTACGAGATGGAAGAAGACAAGAACAGGACAGGGCACTTGATAATCAGGTATAAACCAGTGTACACTCAAATCTTTGTCGTACTCGCTATGATTTATTGGAGTTTATTTCACTGTTTCTGCGTGGAAAAATTCGTTGTTGTTATAGAAAATACTGGGATCATTTAATTCAGAATGGAGTAAATAGCTAGCACTAATAGACAGTAGTGGAGGAGATTGTTGCAGAAACTAGTCATTTACAAAGCTTTTTGATTTCGTTTATCATTTGTCCTACGACTTTTTGGTTCGCGTTTACTCTTAAAATGTGCCACATATTGCGGAGAAAATAGACAAACCGAAGGGTGTTACTGCTTCGATTAGGGGAACTAATGATGGTTGCAGATACTTCCGAAGTTTTAAAGTTTTTGATTTCGTTTATCATTTGGCCTAAGACTTTTTAGTTCGCATTTACTCTTAAAATGTGCCACATATTGCGGAGAAAATAGACAAACCGAAGGATGTTACTGCTTCAATTAGAGGAACTAATGATGGTTGCAGATACTTCCAAAGTTTTCGTAAGTATGTGAACACATGATGTGGAAGCGGACACGATATCTGAGCGCCTCCTCATCCTATCCGTGGCAGGCAGAAAGTCACCTGCGGGAGAAATTACGCTAATGCCGTGTAGTAGCGACTCTAGCCCAGATACTTGCATTCAGTCGGTGAGGAAAAGAAGCCACAAGTCATGTTCATCTCAACAGATGAAGGGAAAATTTAAGCAGCGATGAGGGACGATGGGAAGATGTCAACAGAGGCGAAGGAGTGGAGAGCCATGCTTCTCGTATTCTGCCTTGTGGTTGGTGCGTTTAAATCAATCTGTATAATAGAGCGTAAATACTGGAAGTTGCGAGCGAGAGGGAAGCGGAATACTCTCTCCAGTGGTTGACATATGGGGCCGTGGAATGGAGTAGTGTAGGAGATATGTTGGCACTATGGAGGGTGACCAGGTGGCTTCCTATGTGGGAGTGGGTAAGCTCCCAGCAGGCACCACAGGTCTTGTGGCGGTGTTGTTGGATTCTTTAAGGTGGCTTATTGTTGGATAGCTATGGAGGTGGAGAACATGGATTAGGATGGACAATTAGACTCAGTCGTGATTACTATCAATAGGATGAAAGACTTCTGCAGCTATATCTGAAGAGGTTGGCAGGGGATTCACTTTGGGGATGGGTGTGTCTGGGAAGTTGACTAGGTCTTCTGAAACGAAGGTGATCAGCTACATCCCCAGTTAAGTTCCTCATAGGAACCAATGTGGATATATCGGTGTGAAGAGGCAATGGTCAGTGTGAGGTAGGAAATTAAGTGCGATAGGATGGCTGTTAGGGTGGTAAAATACACACTCAGGATAAAGTATTATGCAGGATGATTGAACATGATTTGTAGCCAACTGGGGCTGTTTTTGAGGAACAGTATTCTTACTACACATAGGTTACTGTCCTGGGATTTTTGGTTTGCTACTTCACATCTGTCATCGGCACTGTAAGTGGGTTACTGGTATACTGTATGTGGAGTCATGCAGATAGCGTGACGGGATAAAAGAACGGATATTGAGTCATGCATTGGGAATGAAGGTAACAATGGTTGTGGAGGTGAACTGAAAGGTGGAGATGGGTAGATTGTAAGATGGGGGTGCACTGCACAAAGGAAGCAGCTACTCGCGTAGCAGAGTACTTGTGGCATGCACATGGGGGTGTCAGGCTAGGTAGTAATTCGAGGTACTCTGATGAACACTCACTAGTTGGTACACATTTAGGCGAATCAGAGAGCTATCAGAGTAAATTCGACTGTAAAAGTTTTAAAAGTAGATGTCCAAGTATTCGTTACAAAGTTCCCGAATCTACTGCCCTCCAGAAAAGTTCTCAGCCTCATATTATTCTTGAATTAAGAGGTGTGTGAATCTGACATATTCATTGAGTATCGGAATATTATCGGAAAGACAGATTAGACGCAGTAGGAGGGGAAGTGTTCATTGCAGTCCACAAAAAATTCTCTCTCTACTGAGGTTGAATTTGAGTGTAATACTGAAGCAACCTGGTCGCGCATAACAGGTCAATGTGAAACCATGTTAGTTGTTGGATATTTTTACTGCCCACCCCACTATGCTGAGACAGATGTAGAGTCACTCAGAGGAGGTTTACAATCAGCTGTGCATAAATACCGAGATCATGCGACAGTAGTTGGTGGTGACTTTAACCTACTGAATATACTCGTAGACTGGGATGGTATGGATTCATTCCGGGTGGTACAGATAGACAATCTTGTGCAGTACTTTTGAACACGTTTTCAGAAAACTGTGGTGAGCACACACTTCGGCAGGCAGCATGCAATGGAAGTATCTTAGCCCTTATAGCTGCAAACAGGCAGGACCTTATCGATGGCGTCCGTAGAGAGATGGAGAGTAACGATCATGATGTTATCGTAGTGACTATGGTTACAAGAGTCAATATATCAGTCAAGAAGGCTAGGAGAGTGTTTCTGCTACAAAGAGCAGATAAACAGTTGTTAGTTTCTAACTTAGACAATAAACATAAATCATTTAGTTCCCGAATTATGGCTGTAGAGGAATTATGGGTAAAGTTTAAACAAACTGTAAATCGTGTTCTGGAAAAGTATGTCCCTATTAAGTGGATTAACTCATAACAGACTTTAAAATTCTCCCATATGTGAGCAAGTCACCCTCTAAAATAAGCATTTTCACTGTAGAAATACAGTAATATTTTAATGTGAGATTTGTTTTTTCTTTAGAACTGAGAACAACTCTGTAACGTGGAATGACAAGTCAAATGTCGCAATTTTCTCACAGAATTACAGATTTTACACAGTTTTCAACTCACCAACATATAAACAGCACAATGGATAACGCATCTTGCCAACATCAAAAAATGAAATAATTTTATACACAACAATGTTAAATATTAACTCACTGAAAGTACATTAATCCTAAGCACAATATTATGCAAGTGTAACTGGAAGTTTCTTTACATTAATCTTAAGCACGTTATTATGAGATTGGAAGTTTCTTTATAGAATTTTCGCTACACATAGGTTATGATGCTGTCAGTACTACGAAAATAGTCCGATTCCAATTCAAAGTTCGGTACTATTTAGAATGACAATCAAGTCCTTGGTGGATGATTAGTTAAGTGATAAATTTAAGCACAAGATTACCCAAGGCCGCTCGAGTTTACAGTGGATGCAAGCTGGTGAACCAACAAAGTTTACACCTCTGCACGCGGTATTTACCTTAAACTGCGACGTGCTGCTGTCTGCAAGGCCGCCCTCTCCCACTGAAATTGCTATAAAACTAATCTGGCCTTTTTGTTTCTCGTTGTGTGAGAAAACATGTACTCAGTCCTAGTCTTATTATGTGGCGATACAAACGCGCTTGGTTGGAGCAGCGTGCATATTATAGGGCCGTCACAGTTCTCAAAAGAACAGTTACCTAATTTGGCTGGTTCGTTTCTCCACAGTAGGGGCTAAGTGTCGCTACAGCTAATTTCCAGCTGAAGTGCAGCAACTGTGAACGCAGTGTACACACAAATATCTTCTCTGCGTCGTACGGAGCACTGAGCGCTCCATTCTGCACTTGACGCCAGTTCAGAGAAGATTCTCCTAAAATTCCTCTCTTGTCCTACTCATGGCAGAGCTGCCTCCCTCCACTTGGGTTCTTTTTCCTCGTCACGACTTTTTTCGACCAGTAGGAGCGTTCCTCTTATTTTGTAGAAACTCTCTCTACCAATCGCAGTGTCCCTTCTATCAAACTGCATCGAAACTTCAGTATTTTTCTCCTTCCTAGTACGTTTCCGCCAATCGAAAGTTCTCCGCCCATTCTAGCCGCCTAAAGTACATTGACCTTTCCATGTGTCGCACTCGCTGGACGAAAATGCGTCACTTGCTTTTGTTCATATCCCGTTGCAATTCCGAAACGCAGCTTTCTAAAGCTGTTTCTTCTTTCCCTTTTGTAGAGGTGCCGCTACACGATTCCTCCAGCCTGAATCACCTCACCCAGGGTCGCTGAGCTTCCTCCTGCCACACTGTTCCACCTTCCACTCAAAGACATGCATTGTGTAGGAACGATGTGTTAATTACCGTCGATTGGCTGTCATTCCTTTTTGCATTACATACTGATAGACAAATGTTCGCATAACCACCTAATTACGTTAGGTGTCTTCTTCACCTTCTCATTGTGATGTGTAAAGGTCTCATTTAGCGAATCTGACCATTTATTCTGCCATCTTACAATATCAGTCAAGTACGATGCTGTGTCCATGATGAAATGATCGCTCCTAAAAATTCTACCTGACTGTGAACTGCATAAATGAGAGGTTAATCATTGTGTATTGTACTTCACGTCACAATTTTTCTGTGTGTAAAGTTTATTCAACACACAAATTTGGAGAACTTACCTTCATCTGTAACAAATTTCAATAAGTCATCCATATCCATAACACGAATATCACTTGTTTACTCTCTTTCAATGCACCAGAAATTCTTCTCTAAAGAAAAGACATATTGTGTGATAAGCGCTGCAGTTCTGACGTTTAATGTGTCTAATGTGTCTAAAACCAGTTCACACGATGTAGCATCACAGAACCCAGTGAATGTCCTTCAAGAAATAGTTAAAATCAGTGTCTCACAACAAGTGCTCTGAAATCTGAATCTGAAATCTCGATGTGTTGGAATATTAGTAAAACAGTGGGTTGGCGATTGTCTGCTGTCTCTCTATGCTTCCTTTAAAGAATGTAAAAGTTTGAGGTTTGGGTCTTAATCTGCCACACAGTTTTGATCTGTGAGGAAGTTTCTCATCCGCCACTGAGTGAGCATCCATCCTGGATACTTTTACGTCCTTCCACAAACTATACATGCTAGGTTTTTAACTTTTAACCTCGCACCTTGTGTGCTACAGGCGGCCGCTGTTGAGTGAACGCCTGCTGCGCTATCAGCCGTGGAACCTCTCCTTTGACGACGACTTCAGTGCGCTGTGCAAGGAGCGGCAGCCAGAGGCGTCGCAAATGTTCAGCCTCGCTGCCACACTGTACGCCGTCTATCGTGCCTACTGGTACACTGCAGCTGAGTACATCGATTCATTCGACGAAGATGATTTCAAGACTGTAGGTAAGTTTCATATTAGGACCCGTCCACCTCATGGTTGTGCGCTAACGACAGTCCAATTATTTGAGGAGTGTGGTTCAAATACCCTTCTTAATATCTAGTTTTGGATCTTACATGATTTAGCATGCCACAAAAGATCATCACTGGTGCTCCTTCCAAAGTCAGTTTTTCCACTTCTTGGCAACCCTCCATCTGGATCTGTGACAAGCTAATTACATCATTTCGATATCATAAGAATATGCGTATATTAGAACCAGGAACTCTAATACTGCAAAATACCGGCCTTTACAAAATTTCGGCTGTCGTCAAGAAATTACTGCAAACACTCATAAGCATAATACTGGCACACAAACGGAAATACGCATTGTTAGCAAGTTACTAAACAAGTAGACGTGTTGGGGAATGAGAGACCCTTAGCCATCTGTTGCTATACTGTGCTGTTCTCTGCAGCGTGTCTGTAATTATCACTGAAACTATAATGGACGCGGAGAAAAAACGTGTGAGCTGAAGTTAATGTTCCAATTTCTTAATATACTAGAGAGTGGAGACAAGATATTTAAGAGTGAGCAGCAACAAGAGCTTACAGAGTTGTGGACAACTAGCCGTTTGTCTGGAAGCTAACTTTAAGCCTGACATAGAAGATATCGTCAGGGGAAATCTGTCGCCATAACCCGGAGACTTCGGAAAGATCGTGGCAGTTCGGTCGAGATGGCAAACGGCGGCGGGGGGGGGGGGGGGGGGGTGCGAATCCCTCCTGAGCTCGTGGCGATGTTATGTTGGAGATGGCTTGCGACATCCAGGCTGGCTGCTACAACGGCCCTGTCTGAAAGAGTTGCCATCGCCACTATTAAAACCGTGGCGCCCTACTGCCTGCTTCTTTACGCATCACTGTCCAGCAGAACTAGAACCAAACTAGGTGACAACTCCCTGAGCCAAATGCGGAAACCTTTTATCACATCCGAATGACTGGCCCCAATAAAAAAATAAGGAACCATTTCAACTGCTGACAATGGCATCGGTCATGATGTACCTGCTGGTACAACAGAAAGCTGATAACGCCTCCATTCCTCACAGGTTTCCCGTCCTGCCTAGGTGGCAACTGGTGCAGGGAATGACATTTTCTGCATCAGGGAGCCTCTTTCAGAATTAGAAGCCTATCACATTTTCAGCAGATTCTAGTGGCTTTTGCTATTCGGAAGAAACTAGTATGTTGTAACGCGATGGTCCTAACAAAAATCACATTCAGGAACAGTAATCTGCGGTATATAAGGAATCTGGCCCAAGTTGTCTCTTTGCTCTCAGTTTCTACTGCGAGGGAGAATACAGTTGAGCTACTCCACAGCATGAACTCAGAGGATGGCTACAAGCAACCGACGGCGTGGCTGCCGGCAGTCCCAGTATGACGAGCTGCGTGTGTTCGCCGGCCAGCAGCCCCCATGAGGTGGGTTCAACAGATATGGGTTCAACAGCGTAAATATGCGACCGCAAGACAATGCCGTTCAGCATCTGCGTCTGGATGCAGGAAAACCCTGTGTATGAGTATAAGCTGACGATATGGTGTTATGTACCACTTACCAACTAGAGTACAGCCAACAACCCACACAAATCTACATTTCGAGCTGGCCATTGAGATCCTTGAAAATGTGAACTCGTTGGTCACATGGCAACCGCTATAACAAGGTATAAATCAAAGACCACACCCAGATGCTAGCAGCTAATCGCTCTGAAGAAGATCGCTGTAAAGATATCGGTGGTGTAGTTGGATTGGTATTTTATAATGACGTGGCATAGCATCCAAAATTACACTGCTGAGAGGAAGAAAATGTATTAACCGATGGTAAATCTGTAGCATCCAGTCTCGATTATGATAGTTGACTGGGCCAGCGTTTGTGAATGTATAAATATATTCAGTTTCATAGCCCCCCATTTCAGTTTACTAATTGTTAGTTTAGTTCATACACAGACAGAAAGATTTTTTTGAATGTTGTGGAATCATGAAGAGAGTATATCTTGTACATGTTGGTTACTGAAAAAATGCTTACTTCTAGCAACACATCTGCTCGTCATACTCTCCCCCAAATTCTCCCACGAACTACATCACACTACAACCCAGCCACAAAAACTAACAAAGGTCTCATCATAAACCTCCTAACATACAAAAAAGGAAGAGATATCTCATAATCTTGGGTGAACACATTCCACACCAATTTCGTCCCGAGATCTCTCTCAAATGACTTACGCTTTCGTTTAGTCCCAACCATCCACTAAATTCCTTTAGCCTAAATCATTACACTGGACTCGCATTCGGAAGGACGACGGTTCAATCCCGCGTCCGGCCATCCTGATTTAGGTTTTCCGTGATTTCCCTAAATCACTCCAGGCAAATGCCGGGATGGTTCCTCTGAAAGGGCACGGCCGACTTCCTTCCCAATCTTTCCCTAATCCGATGAGACCGATGACCACGCTGTCTGGTCTCCTTCCCCAAAACCAACCAACCGATCTAAATCATTAAGCCTCAGTTTGAAAGTGTACTAACATCTAATAGCTAATTCTCTGGAATTAATCCATCTTTACAGTTTGCACAAACCCTGATTTCCAGACGATCCTCCTACAAAACATCCCAGTCAGTCACTTTGGAACCAATGCTTCTCTCAATACCCCTCAGGCCCACTCAATCTCAGTCTCTTTGTCTCCACTCGTTTTTACTGCTGTCAACCAGCTTCGTGAACATGACACACAGTGGAAGATGCCAGGTAGGAATTAAATTCCCATCCCAGCATCCAGTTACCCAAAACCTTACCTGTCCACAATAAGTCTCACATTTTTATCGAACCCTCGCCCACAACAGATCATCTAGAACAGGGTCATGATTTGCTGTTGCTGTCATTGTGTAGAATTAATTAAATCGCACATGCAAGCCTACAGATGTGAAAAATACTGCCAGTGTGACCACTATCTGACCCAGAATCGCAGAACTACCAGACCTATCCCAATTACGAACAAGGCCACCCACCAGTAGAACGAAAAATCAGTCCAATTTACAAATTTTCAGTTTTTATTCATTTGGTGACTATTTTCTGGCCAAGGCCCATTTTCAAATCGTCGTAAAATAGTCGAAAATTGCATTTCCGAAGATGTCAAAAATGTGCAGTGAACATTCACAGCGCATACAGAAATCATGGAATGGTCAAAATTAAAAATTAGCAACTTGGAATGGTTTTCCATTCTACTGATTAACAGAAGTTGCTGACACAAGCTACTGCAGAATGCTGAAAGTTCGTAAAACCACTCATATTAACTGTGCCCAAATGTGCAACCTTGCACAACTACGTCATATACACAGCCTCAACTCGCATGAACTAATAAATGCAAAGTAAAGGCATTATTCACTACACTAAACATACCAGCCTCATCCCAAGAACTTCATGCATTGCATACCCACCATCAAAGATATCGAGTTCAGAACCACAGTTTTCCACACCATCCAGTCGAACTTACTGTCATCATCCCAACAGTTTCTTGTGTCGAATCCCAAACATCAAAGACTTCCAGTTTGGAACCACAGTTCTCCACCACATTCAGTCTCTTTGAAGGTCCACACATCGTCGAACAGATAACGATAACAGCCCCATTCACCTTCCATTTCAACATCCAAGTCATCTGCTCCGAAAACCAATCCTACTTTGTCTTCAGCCACCTCAAAACATTAGCTTAAAAACTATACCTAACCCTGTTTTGGCACATAACACATCAAGACACAGCAGCAGCAGCATAGCATCCCATCCTTGTTATGTCAATACTACAACAATACCTAAATGAAAATTGTTACAATCACTTAACACAACTCCATTGTCACTCTACACTCTGCAGAGCCAAGACAATTCCTACAATATACCCTCAGGTGGTGCTGCCATTGGCTGCTTTGAAATATCCTGATTCCAGCACCTAATTCTACAGACCGAAAAACCCTGGCATTGGTGACACACATTAACAAAACCTACACTACACTTTCCATAAACTAAACAATACAATGTACTGAAACCCGTTCCTTCTCCTCACTATCCTCTCGTCCATAACAACCACAAGTTGCCAAAGAACGTCAACAAGCCAAACTCAGTGCCTCATATCTTAAAGATATCCTCATTGATCCTCACTGTACCTAATGACTGCTTGACAATTCTGTACATACAGTGTCGCACAAACACAACTACCACATCTCTTGCTACCAGTTTTAAATACCTCTGCATAACGCAACAAAACGAATTAAATACAGTATTTATAACACAAATTTCTAAAACAACACATTCCAGAAAATGAAGATGAGAGGCTGCTTATGAATCTATTACCGAGAACCACCTTAAAAAAAACTCTTTATTTCCTACTACCTCTAGTCACGTTGTGTGATGCCATACAGTATGCAAGTTTCTATCCGAGGGTTCACCTGCGATTTAAGGGTAGCGTCTCTGAATACTAATCAAAACGTTCTGGGCACTCTTCCCCCCCCCCCTGCTCCTAAAAGCCTGAAGAGTCAGCAATGCTCAAAGGCATGAGAATTCAGAAGATAATTGAAACCAATGATGTGTATCCGCAGGACATATATCCTGTAATTGAAAAGTGCTATGATGAGCCATCCATTGGCGAATGATTCCAGACTAACCCCCCAATCGGATCTGTGGGAGGAAACTGACAATATGTAAGTGTCCCAGTAAATTATTTTTGCTGTATGTCTGACACACCACGCTTCTTTCGTCACTATAAATCTTACTCAGTAGCATATCTTCATCTGCCTACAGGAATGCGTCCTCATCTCCTCTGCAAAGCTTAAATGCACCTCCCAGCAGCTCTGTCAACTGCGTGATGCAGACGACATCATCATCTTTACCCCAACCCAGCCTTCCAAGCACCCTAATGTCCTCTCTGGGTCTGCTTCAATAACTTCACCTCTTGGAATAGCGTCTGTTGCCTCAAAATCAATTATGTTAAAAACCCTTATTACCACCATTTTAAATGTAAACATGCCTGTGTTGTGGCACTCGCTTCAGGAGTAAGCTGGTTCTAATTCAGGTGATGGAAGAAACTTTTACAGCTAGTATTTCCCCAGTAATGCTAGGGGGATGGGAGCATAAAGTTTCTGATCACCTGGCCTTGCTTCAGTGTTGTACATTAAAATACGTCTCCCTAGTGTATCATGACATGTGGGTCTGTCACACTATTGATGGTGTGGTGTCGATGATAATCGCCTGCAGCAAGTCGCCAATAGACCACCACTCGTAAGCAGCATCGCAAGGCCCCAATCAGAAAGAAGGGAGTAAGCCACTCCTCCTGTAGCTTCGAGGCGCCACACACGACAAGTGTTTCCAGCTCTGACGGTGCCTGGTACGAGTGCTGCCAGAGTCCAGCCTGAGTTCTGTTTTGTTTGCGCTGGCATCAACAGTTCCATGACGAGCGCAGACAAGTGCCGAAGTTCCACTTCTGCCTTCAGAGTTCAGTGTCGGCATAATGTCAGTCAATCAAGCCTAGACAAGGCATGCACGAACAGAGAGTCGAGGGCCACAAACAAACACGTACTTGTCACAGCTGTACTAAACGTTCAGTGTTCATCATCTGCAGACTTGCACTGTAATGACGCTCAGTGTTTTCAGGAGGTTCTGTGTATTTGAACCCCAATTAATACCACACTTGCTCACTCAGCCACAGTACCACAGCTACAAGGAGCGAAGATAAGTGTATTGCTTTCCAAACAATAAGGTGTTCTGATCATCGACTGTTTCATTTATCTACTTGCAAAAGTATTCAAAGCACAACACAACAACATGTCTGTCAGCTGTGGACGTTAAACTATTAACGCGTCAACCATCCTCTGCACTTGGTAAAACCCAGTGAACGACGCAATGCTGTGGTAAGCTGGCGGTTCGAAATTCGATTTTCGATCAAAATTCAGTGTCTCTGTGATGTCCCTAAACAGCTTATGGTGAATGATATGATGGTTGCTTTGGATGGATCCAGCTGTCTTGCTTCCCTATATTTCCCAATTCTAGCTCATGCTCTGTCCCTAATGGCTCTGTCACCAACAGGACATTAACATCTAACCTTGTTTTTTCCTTCGATTTTCCAAAAGCATTAACTGCCCTAGCCTTACTGTCACCCATACACTCTGCACTCTCAAAATTTTACCATTCCTTAGAGTCTTAGAACACCTTGGATTATGTATCGTCTTTCCCCTCTCACAAGCAGCCTCTACCAGCTGATTAGATTATCCCCCCTTATATGCATAACTGCGATTCTGCTGCACCTATACCAACATGTCACACACACACACCCTCCACCTGCTCCCCCTTCCCTATCCTATTCCAGCGAAACCTCAGCTGGCTGTATCTTCCTGTTCCAGAATAGTATTCTTCACTAACTCATCTAACCAGCTACAATCCTAACGTTTATATCTCTTCAACATATATAGGTTACCTCTTCCAGCCTCCTTACCACCATAATCCCTCCCTCACACCTCCCTCTTCCCACATCAACTTGTCAGTCATACTTCCCAGCCCACTCCAGCACCTTGTAATACGTACACCCTTTCTGGCCTGCACCTGCATCATATTATATTGTCCTTGCAGCAGTTACTGGGACCTGACTCCCAATGACTTGCCAGAAGCACTAGCTTTTACTTCACCATAGCACCATCATCAATTTCAACATACATCTGTTTTTTATTACAGACAATATGCCTTTAATTTTTATGAAACCTAACATTTTATCCTATGTAATAACAATACAGGCATTTTTAATCTCGATAGGCTGAAAAGCAGCAACGTGTCTGCAACTTGACCACCACCCCATCACGTGGTGGGTGTGAAATGAATAACAAAAAAATGAAGTGTCTACGTTAAAGTCGTGTGTTCGGCCTTTCACAAAATGTTCAAATGTGTGTGAAATCCTATGGGAGTTAACTGCTAAGGTCATCAGTCCCTAAGCTTACACACTAATTAACCTAAATTAACCTAAGGACAAACACACACACCCATGCTCGAGGGAAGACTCAAACCTCTGCCGGGACCAGCCGCACAGTCCATGACTGCAGCGCCTTAGGTCGCTCGTGCAGCTCGGCCTTTCACAGATTCTGCACGTGTATAAAAATCTTTTGAAACTTATTCAACTTACTGTGTCTACACTTGCGATCAACACACCAATGAAATATGTACGTTGGATGATGTGTAGCGTACCAGTATCATTCTTCTTCGATTTGTACTCTCAACGTGAATAGTTCTCGAGAAAAAGACTATCAGGACTTCTGAGAATGCAGTAGGTAAAGCTGTCCTCAAGCTGAAGCTTGGTTTGCTCACTGCAGTGCTTCGCCAGCCATTGTCTCACTGCAGGTTGTGGTCACTCGCCGTCTTCCTACTTTTAAACTAACTTACCCAATTAATTACTGGGGGACTGAGTTAATTATTGGGTCTCCGAACCGTGCTGGAGTTATAAATATCTTAGATTTTTTAGATTCCGATGAATTTCAGAGGTGATAGAAGTGTTAATTGACAGAAGGAATAAATGCAATGTTCCCTTTGCATTTCTTGCTGCATTATTATCACTACACATGGCGCGAGTGATATGAAGTAATTACATTTTTGTGCATGTTTTTGAATTTGTGCTGACAGAAAATTAAGAATAAACAGTTCATTGCGGTAAAGGTATTTCCTAAACCGTCAGATAATGCATTTTGTTGTGCTTTTCCTCGACGTTCTTACGCTAACGAAATAATCTGGTGACAAATCTGCACCATAACTTACCTTAACTCTGCGTGATGAGGGTCACTAGGTTCAGGGACAGAAGTGGAATACGAGAAAGTCGAGCATTCAGCCTGCATACTCTTTCTTTGTAAAACAAGTACGGACGTCCCCATACAGTTATGTCAAAATGGTGTGTTCTATATTGACGTACTTAGATACAAAAAATACGTATCCAGAGGATCGGTATATGGACTATCCACCTTACACAGAGATCTATGTGTCTCCTTGTCCCCCTTACTTTTTTTCGGATCGTCCTTGTAATTCTGCATAGAAAGGCATTTTCAACACTTGCGTCAATTTTCCATTAATTCATTAACGTTGAGCCACTTGGGACTTAATTATTCTTCATATTGAGTTACTGGCGTGAATTATTCTTCATATTGAGTTACTGGCGTGGTATGACCCGAAATTTGTTATGGTTATTTCCAAGGGCTGTCGAGATGGTAATGTTGGGATTTCGTGGTCACCATTTTAATGCTGCTTCAAATGTTGAAGAACCACACTCAATCCGAGGCCAAATTGTTCATTAAGAAGCCCATCAGCTGCAAACCAAAACGTGACTCAAGCTCCGCCCTACTATAACCATACGCGGTCCAAACAGGTATTCTGACCACACTCTGGCCCATATAACATGACGTGGGCTCCTTTCCAGCTCTTGCTGATAATGGGTATTTTCCTTAGACAAGAAAACAATATTTCTCCTGAGGAAACTGTGATGTATGGTACATTTACAATTAAACAACACTCTTGAGCGAGGCATGGCAGAAGTTGCCGCAAGGAAGTAGGGTGGGTTAAAAATCGTTGTTCCATACCACTGCGGATAATTCAGTAAGAAATATCGGCCTACATCCTTTCGTATTCAATTTTTTTTCAATGTGGTTGTCCATTGTTGACCAAGATACTTGAAGTCCAACTGCTTTTTTGCAGATGTATTTCATTAGAGACTGCTCATCTGATTAATAGTCTGTGACAGACATTTCCTCTCACATTTTATTGCTTCCAATACTTGGCCTGTCTTTGCGACAGCCAATAAAACAGGACATTTATCTCAGTCACACAGGGCTACATTACGGATTCGGCTGTGCCAAATGGTCTCATCCTATCGTTCATAGTTTTCCCTATCTGTGGATGTTCATGCCCCCACAAATCCGCCACTAATCTCTCCTTTACAATATAACTGTTGCGCCATGGATTCGCAACTCAAAGACTACAGTGCTGAAAGAAAAATACGATACTGATAACATTGTTTTTCACCAGCTTCAAAGCAGGAATATCAATAAAACCTATTTCTTTCCTCATTTTTACTATGTTAAGAGCGATGCAGGGACTTCTTGGATATTCTGTAGATGAAATAGACTCACATAGTAACACTGCTATCTGTCTTTCTCAATACTCTTAATTTGTGTTGACTTTTCGCCTCACATAATTGAGGGTGACTGAAGCTGGTTAATAAACCACGCCGAAACCCATCATCCAGAGAAGACTTTGGATTCAGCTGCCTGAAGTGTATGGGCACCATCTACTTGCTGCCATTTTCTTGCAGATGAGGAGTGGCAGCTGGAGGACAGAAGCCATGAGACGCTCTCTGTGGACACTGACTGTGTGCAGCTGTTGGCGAACGCCCTCGACCACCCCACGTGTCCACTGGAAGACCTGCCACCGGAAACCAAAAACCTGCGCGAGCGGTGCCGCGAGCAGCTGTGGGACGACATGGTGCAGAGGTGGCCCCACGTACCCGTCACCAGCTACCTGGCCTACACGCAGAGGGCGGACGTCAGCCTCTGCCTGCTGGCCTGGATGGCGGTCAACTCGTACGGCATTTGTCAGGACGTCCCGTTCAGCATGATACAGTCCGTGCACGATGCTCGCTGCTATTTCGATAGTCCTGGTGATCAATTATGTCTGCAGTCGAGCACTACAGATGCCATCTGTTCTGTTTCCAGAGCTATTCTGTTGCTGAAGTGTCGCGATTTTTCCTCCTTTAAGGCTTCTGATAATTGTACGCTCTTTTATTACCCATTTCAACTGATCCCAGTTAGATATGCTAAATCTAGCCGCATACTGGATCAAAAGCTAACAGAAGAAACACTGAACTACAAAAACAGTTTAAATAACGCTAACTTGAGATACAAGGATTTCAAAATAGACAGCTTGAAGCCTTTAGAAATCTCATTTATACTGATAAATATCATTTTCCGTTTTTCGACTGCCGGAGTATACATGTACCTTCCCCAGTTACGTAACTTGCCTGGAAAGATATTCTTGTCCTTTCAGATCACGTGCATAACCCAGATCCTGTGTTCTGAGGTCGTGTATCGTATGGCAGGCGTCCCTGACTTACCTACAGCAGTGCTGATAGACAGCGCCCTCACACTTCTCAGCTGTATCTGGCTGAACTCATTCTGCTACCACATGTATGCTTGTGTTCGCCATCTCAGGCTTCCTAACCACCTACTACCTGCTGAAGTAAGCCAGTTATTCTGTCGTGAGGTGCTGTACGTGTTTATACCGTGGAGTATAGTATGTGTGGCAGCTGTTGCTTTGGAAAAGACGAGTAAATATTACCTGATCCACAGTCGCATAGTAGTCCTTGCAGGGATTTCAGTGTCTGTGGCATTCAACTTGGTTTGTCTCGGACTGCTTGGATACATGTACCTATGTACTCGGTGCTCCATGCGGCAACTCAAAATTGTTGATAACAACAAATTTGCCTCAAAGAAGCAATATCTTTTTATGTCAGTTAAAGCCATTATATTAAGTGGAATAGGAATTATTATCAGAATTGGGTTCCACCAAGCTCAGGGAATAGCGCAGTTTGTATACTATCTACATCTAGTTACGATGGTGCAAGGACCAGTGCTATTCGTCTGTTTCGTTTGCAATGGAACGACGCTCCCCGTACTGAAGAACAGGATACTTCTTTGGTGGAACCCAACCAACATCCCTGCAGGTCTAGAGCTGTGTTCAGCAGCCGAGAGGAATCTGGCCAGGAGAAACAATGAACAGTCTCCCTTTTCAGAATCCTCGCTGTAGCCTCCTTCAGTATTTTTCGCAAATAACTCTCTCCACACTACACTGCATTAAACCCACCAATAAAAATGGACTCTACCTGGTATGACAATATTAAATGTCATTAAATCTGATATCGTACAGCCAGTACTTCTCTTTCCTAACGTCTCCTTCATTTATAACTGTGTGCTTATTTGTGAGTGGTAGCCTCTGTCTACCTATTCTAATGCACTGAGACTACTTACTAAAATTGTTGGGAAATGCTTTGTGTATACAACAGGCTGCGTCAATCACACGGCCTGTTATATACAAGGAAAACGCAGCACGTTGTCGGAGGAATTCCCGTTCGTCAGTGTCATCTACCGTGGCGATGGTGCATTTCTGGACACATGTTCGTAGGACGTTTTTTCTCCGTTTTCCTTCGAGGATCTGTCTTTGCAGTTTGTCGGTTTTATTAATGTATAATGTGTGATATTAGTACATAACATTATGTCTTAAACAAGGAAATTTACCATATGTGTGTGAAAGATGTACTTTTACATGATTTGTAATTCAAGTACCATGACAAGAGACATTCAGATACAAAATCAAAAGAGAGGGGCCAATGACTGAAGTGGTGTGTGCATGAAAGTGTAAATGGGTTTGTTGAGCTTTTAGTGGTTCGATTACATAGAGTGGCTCAAACGGGTATAGTAATAAAGTAACACATCACTTGTTGTGTGAAACGTGGCTTGAAGTGAACGCAAAGTGTCGAATGGCAGACTTATATGAGATTAGCGTTATTGGGTTTGTGAGACAAGATGGTGATTTGTTAAGCTAGAGGTTTGTAAGGGTACTATGGCAGATGTTAAAAGTTAATGTTCCATGTGCCACTCTTGAGCAAGGAAGAACATTACTTAAAGGCGTATTTACAGAAACAGTACTGTGGAAGGATAAACTTGTGCCAGTACTGTGAGTCCTGGAAAACATATGCCACAGTAGCTTCACTAGAAGCACACAGTACGCCGAAATTGTTGTGATTCGTAATCAATAGACGATCTCCCATTTGTTCAAATAAAACCTGAGTGAGCAGAGTAAAGGAGTGTCTGTGTGAATTTAGTATCCAGCCCAACTGAAAATCCTGTGATAAATAGTACAACGTGGAGTGATTTTCGTGAATTTTGCATTTACCAGGCACCCGCAGTGTTAACCGCGATTTCCGTACTGGACGCAGTGGAACCAGAGGCCGCAGCGCCACGAGGGAGGCAGGTGCCGGGTGCAGCCCGCCTGGCCGCAGGGGGGCGCCGGCAGCTCAACACATTCTGTAAAACCGTTTGACGAAGATTTGCAGGCCGTGCGCCTCGATTCTGTCAGCGCAGCGCCAAGCCAACCCTGGCCCGCTTTGCGTGACGTCACAAGAGCGCGCCGCGGCCTTCTCTTTAGGTGGTGGCGGCCAGAGCCGACACGGGGCGCACTGGGGGCGCTTAGCGGCCCACCCAGACAAGCGTCCTGCACCACCGGGACACGCGTAAAGTCGGTCCGACACAGTGGTCGCCAGCCGAGCCTCGACCCGCTGGAAAGTATCGAACCTCATCGCTCCAAAGCCAGTAGTTAACGGCCCTCGTGCTACCTACTTACCCCCAGGCAAGATCCCGATTTCCGACCGCAGTACTGGGAACATTCACAGCCGAGTCCAGGAAATTACTTTCGACTGGCTGTACGAAATACACAGTTCAAACTCAACAGGAAGACGGTCACTCAAAAAACATTACTCCCAGATTCGGATAACGAACTGAGATTATCGCTATCCAATTACCCCAGCCAAGTCAGTCTGAGTCGGAGCACCACTGCCACTTAGCTAACGTCACCGAGTTTTCCCTGAGCTACAATTCGCAGTAAACGCCCACACTAATTACTATGCAACATTCGCAGATAACGGCAGCAAAGTTCTTAGGCGGTAATGGATGCGGGCAAACGAGAACGCGTTTGGAAACTCGAGAACACTGTGCGCCGCGACACAGAACTCCGCTCCAGAGCGCCCGCGACCCGCCACGTCGGCCACACGGGCGCCGACGGCCAGCTTTCGATTCCCCGAGCTCCGAGCCTCTCCACGAAATCCTTCTACACGTGGGCCTTTCAGCCAATCAGGAGCAGCAGAGGACTGCAAGCCCCACCACTGGCCACTCCCGGCAGCTGCTTACAGCCGCTGCTGTCACGTTCTGGTCTTCAAAAAGGCGAACCAGCGAGCAGATATGGGTGGTCAGGGAATCACCTGTTACAACCCTTTGACTCGTGGGGTGTCAAGCATTAACTTCTGCAACCGATATACCTATTAAGGGTTTTCCTCTGATATATCTGGAGACAAGCATTCTCGCAGCCGAAACTGCTTGAACTGTTGTTACATGTACGTAGTTGTTCGACAGCACACATGTTACTCAGACGATGTTCCCTGCAAAGTACATCATGCGTAACTCGCGCCACTGTCGTCAAATGCAGCGTTGTCAGAGCGATTCAGACTTGGGATCAGCAGTCTGCACAACCGCCACACTCTGAGACAGGGACGACCAACTCGCATCTGCCGAGGCTAAAGGCACGGAACTCAACGCTGACTGCGAGCGTTCTCAAGCAGGGCGTGGGGACTATGGATCGTCCTGTTTCCGATATGCAACAACAGTTTTCAGCGCACCAGACTGAAGCAGGGACCTCTGCCTCCACCAGATCTCCAGAAACGCAACGCTACGCGAAGTAGCCAAAAACCCGGACAAGAAACCCGAAGTAAACAGGCAAAGCCGCCACAAACACGATACTCCAATTATAAAAAGTTTACACTCATCCAAATACATCTCACGAAGAACAAGGTTTACAACTGGTTGGATGCAGATGGAATTAAAGCACATCTAACAAAACTTATGGCACTTTATCAAACTCTACAATAAACTATAAACTAAGAATGTGGCAAAGAAACCGCCAAATCGTTGTAACCTGCACTAAAACAGTTGCCTGGGCCACCAAGTCGTTCACAAAAAAATCCGAAAAAATTTGCCAACATCACAACACACCCATCAGATATTGAAACCCGAGAGAACAGTATGAGTTACTTACCGATCTGAAGCAACAGTAACAGAAATCACACCGCACGCCAAACACTAAGCAAAAGAGAAACCACACAGACTCACGCTCGCCTTTGTGATAACCAATTTTGACCGTGATACAACAAACGAAAAAACTGAAGGGGACCTAAAGGTACCGGAAAACTAAATCAAAGTTCCCCGCTATTCCTTTCAGTCATCTATAGTTACAAAGAACCAACTAAGAAGCTACTTGTTCACCATTTCAGAATGTAATGTGTACCTCACAAGGTTGGACTATTTAAACACTACCTCCTCAATAACAGCAACGTCCATATTGCAAGCCTTTCCAATAAGCCACGAAAAGCTGCGATATAAATTGAAAGGTGAAGAACGGAGTCGAGCACATCGAATTTTTAATTGAAAAACAGACCCGAAACAAGAAGCACCAAAATGCAGGAGCTGCAACACTGATAACGTTAATAGTGATGAGAGTTGCAAAGAAAGACCGGAACAGCCTGTCTCAGCAAACAAAACTGAAAACATTAAGCGCATTGATCAAACTATCACGGTCTTCGTCCAAGAATGTCACGAAAACAATCAAACGGAAAACATACTCTGGGCAACGTGATATTTGAAAGAAGGGAAATAATAACAGCAGTTTCTAAAAAGCTCCTACTAAATTCTTTGGCGAACACGGATCTACGTCTATATCGCCATATTGATAGACAAGGAGGCCTATGCCCAACCTAGCCTGAGACACCAGGAAACAAGAATTAACCTTCACATTCAAGCCTAAGAAAGATATTGCCACTATCTGCATTGTCAACACACTGGGTTTCTGTTCTAAAAACAAACTCCCTAAAGGCATAGTAAGAGAAAAAGAAGTTGGTATTATAGTCGCAGCACATACCTCATGAGCAGGTAGAGAAATCAATCTAGATAACTGTACCTGTCACGCAAAGCTGAGATAGAAGCTTCAGAGTCTTTCATATAAAACACCACAACGATGTATCCTTCCAAGGAACTGCCAACTGATCTCGTTAATTATATACTCTCTTTTTGCCCAGCTATAGGAACAGGAGACTCAGTACTAGATATGCGATATTTGCTGAAAAATTGAACAAGAAAGATATTAAACTTGTTGTAGCCATTTTGAATCACGCAAGACTCAGAAATGACTCGCCGCCTTTTATCAATCACTATGGCACTTCTATCTTAGAACATATACTACGTACAACATAGCTACCCAGATTCTGAATCTGCACTGAATTTGGCGGCTGCATGGCTAACGAATACCTCACATTCATTATGCTGTGAACCACAAAAACTACGAAAAAACTTAAAACGATGATAAACTCACGAAATCGGATAGTCGAAAAATTCAGATTGATACGTTTTAACACAAAACCTAACGAATCAACTACTCAAACCACTCCTTAAGACTCCTGACGTACATAAGAAACAAAATTAAACAGTAGGGAAATTCTATAGACCATACAGCACTAACCAAATGGATATGCTACGATTGGCTTGAACGTTTTCAATGATCTAATAAGAAGAGAAACCCACCAAATGATGAGCGAGGTAATCACAAGAATTAGGTCCCACAATAGCAGTCGTTTTTGGAAAAAAGTTCCAACAGTCATAGCACACCATTTGCGAACAGCCATCCTTAATAGCAGATCAGAATGTCATTCATTACTGACGACCTCAAAAAAGTTCCTCAAAGTGCTAGAAAAACATTCACTGTTATCCACGATATCCAAAATTCGATGAAACCGACGAAGAAATAATACTCAAAAATCCGAATGCAACCGTTTAACATCCACTACTTTATAAGATTGACGAATATGAAATGGAAAGAAAGCAGCTCAGAGACTGGAGGCACTGCAAGATAACAAAATAAATCACTCCTTTCACAAGACACCTGCCTCAAGCACATCAGACGTTTCTTCTTCGCGGCCATGAAACTGAAAATAGTCTCTCTAAAATAGAAGCAACCCAAAGTGTGCAGCTTACTAAAATCGTTGCTGGAAACAGGTAAGTACAAGCGCTGCTTGGTGATCACCATTCGACAAGTACTATGCCAGCCGCAGAGACGCCACGTGGGACAGTCACGTCTCCACTGCTACACACCAACAACACGGCTGACATCGCTAAAGGTCGAGGAACGAAAGAAGAGCCCTGTACACAGACGACACTGTCTACTGTCGTCAGGGCTCGACATGTGGCAGAATTAAAGAGCAGGTCAGCCCCTTCACAGAAAAGCAGGAATCATCGCTAAGCAAGTCGAGTAGATTAAAATACAGTGGATCCACGAAATCTATCCTTCAGCACCTACCTGTGATCTTCAACTACTCCTACTTTAAATAAATATGTATTCCTCATGTCATCTTCAGAGGTACTCTGACAGTCAGTTATAAGCAATGAAGAAATACACCAACTGGAAAATAAGATGTTATAACACAGAGAGATGTTGCTGCGCCCCTCAGTGTGAAGACTGGTTTTAAAAATAGCTCTCCATTCTACTGTATAACTTGCAGGCCTCTTCATCTCCAAGTACATACTGCAGCCCACATCCATCCCAATCTCCTTGCTGTATTCACCACCTCGTCTTCCTGTACGATTTTCACCCACACTTCACTTCAAAACTAAATTGGTTACCTGTCGACGTCTCGGAACGTGTCCTACAAACCGACCCTCCATTTGGTCAAGTTGCGCCTCGCATGTTCCCACGTTTCTCGGTAATCCAAATTTATCTTTCCTGAGGTCAGCGTCTACCAGTTTTTTCATTCTTCTGTAAAGAATTTGTATTAGTATTTTAGAACGACGAGTTATTAAACCGATAGTTCAGTAATTTTCACACCTACCAGCAACTGCTTTCTTTGGAATTGATAACATTACATTCTTCTTAAGGTCTGTGGGTACTTCGCCTGTCTCACACGCCGGGCACAACAGGTGGGAGAGCACCGCCGTGGCCGGCTCTCCCGAGGCTGCCTGTAATCCTGCCAGAAGACTGTTTACTCCCTGGGCCTCGTTTCGACTTAGATATTTCAGAACACTGTCAAATTTGATCTCGCATTGTTACATCTCCCACCTCATTTACATCCATGACCACTTCCCTATCTGTAATATTACCTTCAGTGAGATATAACTGACATAACTACATTAGCTAAAAACCAAAACCTCTGTGATGTATGACAGCAGAAATTTTAAATATGATGTGGCTATGCTATTGACTATACAAAGACATAGATCACTACACCATTCAGACAGCAGTTTCTCCTACATAACATAGCACTTACCTCCGACTTACAAAGTTATCTTACAAATCCCTTCGTATCATACTAGAGATTAGTTCCTAAGCATTTGTCTTAAAGACTACCAATACAATGTAACAGGAAACAAAATGCCTTAACGATCGACAAATAAACGCAGGTGCTGCTTTTTTAAAGGAAGGTTTTAACCCACTCATAAGGCGAATGCCAGGACTCAGCAGTAAGAATAGAATCGTCCTCCAATCCGCCAGGATTACACACTGCGTCTAAACCAAATAAGAGCCTCAGATTAAAGATGAACACCGTCACCACATCATTAAGCACATTTCCGTTCAAAGAGTAACACGTTTCGTAAGCCACATTCCTGCTTCTACTAAACTTAAACATTTTCATTTTCACCTCTCCTGTCAACTGTGACTGTAATTGAGATCAGAAACAGACATTTTTTAACAAAGTCAGTCTGAAGTAGTCGACGAATGATCTTGACCATAATCAAATGTTATTAAGACCTATCAGGTGCTGGAGATAAGTGATCTTATGTATTACTAAAAGATTAAAATTAAATTATGAAACCTTTTAATTTTCTTGATCGCAAAAACGCATTGCTTTACCATTCATTACACGCTTTGGTTGCCAATCAACTATTGTCAGGCTTGTAAAAGAAACAAGAAACAAGGAATTGCCTTAGATTTAACCAAATTTAATAAAGTTACTTAGTATTGCGTGATGATTTGCCAATCATGGTAAATACTACCTGGCTAAGAATTCTGTAGGCTTGAGCCCCATCATCTAATAGCATTTCCTGGAGCTGTGTAAGTAATTGCAAAGTACCTATCGGGTGAATGTTAATAGTAAAATGTTTTCAGATATTAAAGAAATAAGCAAATAGAAGTAATGAAAACATACCATGCTGACTAATGAACCACATTTTCCATAGACTATTGGTTACACCAACGAATTTACAGAGTGCAACTCTCAACGATCAACAATCGAAACACACTCTTTCGTTAAAAACAAAGGCGCTAGCCCAGCTTAAGAAGCGAAAGTAATTTAAGGAAGAGACACTCTCTCTAGTTACTTATATCGGAAATGAGTATGAGCAGAAATTAGTAAGTGTATCTGCCTTTTTGGCCCTATCAGCTGTTCTCGACACTGCTTGGTGAGAAGCACTTCTTTAGAAATTCACGATTGTGTCGTAAATTTAAGGACTTACTTAACAACACGTTAAGCAATAGATCATTTCATACCTATTCTGACAATGACAGTTGCAGGGTACTTAAAACCAATGATAGTTTACTTCAAATGTCTGTTCTGAGTCCACTACCTCTTTGGTCTGTACATGCACAGCTTACCAAAACCTCTTCAAAAAAATTGATTTATGCGGCTGACATTTGTTTCGTGGCTCATATCCTCAACGTTTCTGATGCTGATACCTCTTTATCCACTGATATGGACTCTTGGATGTATACATCAAGAAATAGTGGCTCCACCTAAACCCACAGTAAAAAAATGGAGCTACATACATCTATGCAAAAGACAGTCAGAGTGCACACCAGAAGATAGATTCAGAGACCAATTCTCGTTGTACTGCATGACACCATAATACCTAGGAACAGCGCTAGATAGAACTCTTGACTTACAAGTAGCACCTAAAGTCAAAACGAGAAACAACAGTCTTCAAAAATTTGGTGGTATCTTATGGGGAGCTAATGCTCGTGTTTTGAGATCCATAGCTCTAACCCTATCATAGGTGCTCTGTTGCTGAAGATTACTGTTCGACCAGGATCAATAGTGCTCATACTAAGAAGATAGATGTCCAACTGAATAAGGTATTATGGGATGTATTCAGAGTACAATCGCTCTAAGACTTCCTGTTCTCAGCATCATCCCACCCCCAGCTCTAAGAAACCAGCTCTCCTAAAGGTCTTGAAGAACATTCTGAAGAATCATCAGCTGGCCAGTCATCGAGATGCCCCACAGGCAGAACATCAACACTTGAAATCAAGGAAACCCTCATCATGCACAGCAGAAAACCTCGTTGTGTCCTCATTGATTGTCAACCATTTACGGAAAATTCAGTGGAATTCGTCATCAATAGTCAACAAGCATCTAGTCAAGGACCCATTCATGCAGACAGGATTCGATCTCCCCAGACATCAGTAGAGGATCTTGAAATGGATTCGCAGTGGAGAAGGCTGATGTGCTTATCTTAAGCATGGGGTGAGTGTTCTATTTACAGACAATTCAATGTCGCTTTCTAAATATTCCAGTTCCAGTGGCCTCAGTATTATCATAACAGAAACAGGGTCACATGTTGCAACACGCTTGAGGCAGCTGCATGCCCTGCCCACTGCTGTGACGTCACATGATGATCAAATCTAATGCTAATTCCAGACATCTCTTTATCCTCAAACGTGCTGATTCGATTATGTGCATGCTTAATCATCAGGATATGTAATTACCCAGGGGCTGTCTTCTGGATCCTGAGGTGTATGTCATAATTTCATCAAATAATTACATATGATTTATCAGTTACGCTTCTCCCATGGTCTTGGTCTCTGTATCCTGAACTGAACTGGACTGTGGATGCTGAAATAGTACTTACCGACGAGAGTCGTTGCACAGTGTCATTTTCAGTATGCCTTCACTGCTTAGAAAGTGTGTTAACTGCCCTGTCATCGTGCTATATAATTTTTGCATGTAATTGCATTAAGTCTTGGTATTTCGAGGTTATCTATACTGCAGAGAGGTATATAAACCATACAGCTCTATGATATTATCAGTTCATTTCAGAATGCTACTCTTTACCAGTACATACATGTTAGCTTATGGTTCAAAACATGTAAATGTAGGATTAGCATGAGATTGTGAGTGTAGAGCTATAGTAGAAACTGTGGATGTCCATCGTAATGTAAAATACAATTTACAGGTATGAATTAGGGCGAGCAATGTTGGCCGATGAAGCACACTGAGAGGTTGATGACAACACACTACGATCCATTTCAACTTCCTCTTGACATGAACATCTGTAGCAATAAGGCAACCATCATCGACCTGTATAAAACTCCTAATTAAAGTTCTCATCGTCAACAGAGGATTCTTCACAGTGTGTTTATTTAAAACTTTGAAGTGTCGTCAAGTGCCGGCCGCGGTGGTCGTGCGGTTCTAGGCGCTCCAGTCCGGAGCCGCGCTGCTGCTACGGTCGCAGGTTCGAATCCTGCCTCGGGCATGGATGTGTGTGATGTTCTTAGGTTACTTAGGTTTAATTAGTTCTAAGTTTTAGGGGACTGATGACCACAACAGTTGAGTCTCATAGTGCTCAGAACCATTTGAACCATTTTTTGTCGTCAAGTTGTATTGGTTATGTAGTGCTCTATGCATTGCAACAGACAAATACGGTGGCAACTCCATGTGAAAGCGTTATTAAACGATGTTGTATGTTATGTAAGTGAATGTTGCATACAAGATGATTTAGAACAATATGTAAATATATGGATTCTTGCAGCACCGATGGCTGCTACTGTAACTCCTATAAATATTGAAACTGTAGAGCCTGGTTTACAGGAAGAGAACGGAAATACGTCGTTGCTCCTTTTGGTTTGAACACAATGGAAGCAGATAATGAATAATAAGATATGTGTCAACAATTGTTATTTTATTTTCTGCATGTACAAAGCGTTAATAAACAAAGTTATTTACAATGTGTACTTGTCTTTCATTGTAAGAGCACCAGTGCAAAACAAATATTATGCAAGATGTTCACAGATATGATAAACACGTCATACTATTCCGCAAACCCTCAATCATATATACAGTAAATATATTCACTGATTGAGTGAGTAGAGCCAGTATGGTACAGTGTCAATGAATTTCGACGATATAAACACACATTTAAAACAGCTTACAAAGGGTTCAAGTTACTTGCAAATACCTACATACTTAAAACAGAGATATGAGCAACCGAAGACGGTATTGACTTGAGGTCCAATATAATACCTTCAGGCTTTCTGTTAGGACAATGCTTAGCATTTGATGGTAAAAAGGTTTCCAAATCTGATCTGCCTGTAGATACACACATCAAAATGTATTACATAACCTCGGTTCCGAGAGATCCAGAACATGTACATAAAACTGGAATAAAATCAAGATAAACATGAAAACCACACATTGCATATTGTTCCACCATACAGCGTGATTTTCAGAGGTGCTGGTCTAGATTGGTATGCACAACGGTATCTCTAATACGCAGTAGCACGTCCTCTTGCAATGATGCATGCCTGTATTCATCGTGGCATACTATCCACAAGTTCATCAAGGCAGTGTTGGTCCACATTGTCCCACTCCTCAACAGCGATTCGGCGTAGATCCCTCAGAGTGGTTGGTGGGTCACGTCGCACATTAACAGCCCTTTTCAATCTGTCCCAGCCATGTCCGATTGGGTTTATGTCTGGAGAACATGCTGGCCGTGAGATACAGGAGGATTCCAGTTACATTACATTACAGTCAGGCAGAGGTTCCGAAATCAGGTATTGGATTGTAAGGCATACCCAGGAGCAGTTATAGACTCAGCTCACAATGTAATAGTGGTGAAGAGTAGACTGAAGTTTGAAACATTACTCAGGAAGAAACAATACGCAAAATAGTGGAATACCTAAGTAATGGAGAGGCAAGCTTTAATGTCTCTGAAGCTACTGATACTGCAATATGGCGCATTAGCCAGTTCAGTAGAATAAGAAGGACACTTCTATAAAGGACGATCAGAGAGAAACGGTCTAGTAAACGAAGTTCTAAAATGCATACCTTATGAGCTATGAGCACTTTCTCACGTTCGATACTGTGGAATGAGCACTAAATAGTTTACCTCTCACTCTTTTTGACGTGTCAGTCCTTTTGTATTTCGTTCTTTGTACCTTACGAATATGTCTATAGTAGTGGAAACGGCTCGTGTGCTGATAGCAAAGTTTAATCATCCTCCACTCGACCGCCATTTCAGCATCGTCAGAGTTCTGAGGTGCAGCGATCATGGTTCATTAAGTTACTTCCTCAGTTTGCACACATACCTGCAAATCCATCGCTATATTCCGGTGGAAATGATGAAAGTAACTGTGACTGTTGACATGTATGAGCTACGCGTCGGCATTATCGAAGCATTTCGAGCCATGGAACAGAGGATAATTTTAGGAACTGGAAAATATATTTTAGAAAATGCTGCTTGTTCCAGATATAGGCACAGAAGCTCAGGACGACTCACGAGAAATATGCACAGACAGTCCAGTTACGCTGGATTCCCTGAAAAATTACAGCAATCTAGGATAAATAAGGGCATAAATGAGAACTGGGCAAGGGGAAGTGGCACCTCATCTTGGAATGATCAGAAGTAAAAGTCTGCAGTCCTGCGAATGAATTAGGACACAAGCCGGCCAAAGAGCGAGCCCGAGAAAGTGCAACAGGAAACTAAAGCGGAAATCTTGCGTCAGTGAGGAAATGACAGATGCAGCGCGAAAGAGAAGTGAGAAAGAGTGGTCTGAAACCATGAAAGAGACAAGCGTTAAGAACAGTTTATATGTGATAAGGGGTTCCCTGATATTTGTACTATCGTGGTATTACTTTACATCTTGAGTTATTGCGATACAGGGCAGTGTTTCCTAGTGGTGACTTGTTGGAACCATTTTCAACGGTCAAACGACTGTACTGAGAGGCTATTAGAGGACCTGCTAAACAGCTGCGTTATGCGGGTTGCATGCGAATCAGGCGAAATGCAATTCGATTCGTTCGGATACTTTTGAGCATGACTGTACGTACATAAGTTGTGTAACAGAAAGGAGTATTATGGGTCCGATACAAGTAGGCTATTCTCACCATTTACGTACGTAATCGTTCATTGCTTACGGAAAGATTCCGGACAGTAACGTACACAGTGTAAGTACTGGCATCAGAGGCGGTACCTTCAGTGTCGGCGCTGTGTGGTCAGGAAGGGGCAAAGTGCAAGCACGTTCTGTGAAAGAAATGTTAGCCACTGCTGTGATTAATAGTAAGGGCACAGTAGTATTTTTTTTGTAAACATTGTCGGGGGTGTTCTTGAAGGCAGATTATCTGTGAAAATATTCCTACGTTATTCAAAGAATTCGTAAATACAATATTGTCAACCAATCTGACTAAATATTGAACTGATTTTTGGCATTACATAAAACCAGCATGCGGATCGAAACCATGAGCTGAGTCGCTCAGTGACCATACTACCACAGAAACGGAAGATGACCGACAGAAGGCGAAAAACAGAGCTGCCATGAATCATTCACTCGTTTCCAGAATTCTAAATTTTCGGAAATAATGCTTGTACAAATATGTTTGGAGCATGAATATAACAGCAAACTCAACGAGTTTAAACTGTGCCGACCACCTCACATTAACAATGCAGCGCCTTGCCAAAATGCCGACAAAGCGAGATAAGACTTTTCTCGTGTGGTAATATGCGGGATATTTGACCGAATGTGGCAGCTGCAACCGTGTAGGGGGGTGAACGAGATTTCTGTACGCGGTCCAAAGAAGTCCACAGCAGGCGCAAGCCGCGAACTCTAAACACCGCAGCAAGGTGTGTGGAACACCGTGCGTCGGCGGTCACACATCGAACCGCGCCGTCTGCATTTCTCACAACTATTAAAAGCAGAAGGCTGCGGCCGGCGCCTTCAGATTTGCGCCACAATGCACGGACCGGTTGAGGATGGACATTTCGTCCCCATGTTCATATTCAGCAACGAAGCAACCTTGCATTTATCCGAAAATGTTTATCTCCGCCATGTGAGAGTGTGGCGTACTGTGGATCGTCGTAGTTCCTTCACAGAATAAAAACGGCCCATTCAAGCTTTGTCTGTGGCACTGTGCAGAAAACATTAACCATCTGCGAATCTGGTTGATGCGCCGCAATTTCATGAGGATTTTCAGTAGCCCACACTCACATTGCGGAGAAGTTTTTCAGATAAATTCTAGGTTCCTCCGTCGCTGAAGATCAGCATGAAGGTTCAGCATGGAGGTTCGTCCTCCAGTGATCCCTCCATTGTGGCGCGAATCTGAAGGCGCCGGCCGCAACCTTCCGGGATGCAGACGGTACGGTTCGAGGTGTAACAGCCGACGCACGGTCTTCCACAGACCTTGCTGCGGTATTCAGAGTTCGCGGCTTGTCGCTGCTGTTGACTTCTTTGTACAAAAATCTCGATCACCCTCCTCCACGGCCGCAGCTGCCACATTTGGTCAATTATCCCGCACATTCCCACGAAAACTCTTCTCTCGCCTTTTCGGCATTTTCACAAGGCGCTGCATTCGTAAGATCAGGTGTTCGGCACAGTCTAAACTCGCTGAGGCGAAAAATATTTCGGAAAGTGAAGAATTCTGGAAACCAGTGAATGATTTATTGGTGGCCCTGTATTTCGCCTCCTGTGTCGTCTTCCGTTGCTGTGACGGTATGGCCACTGAGCGACTCAACTCATGATTTCGATCCCATTGTTGTTTTCGTGTGACGCCAAAAGTTCTCTTAATTATTAGTCGGAAAGGTTGACAATGTTGTATTTACAAATTCTTTTAATAATATAGATAATATTTGCACACAAAACCTGCCTCCAAGGATTTTCCTGATAATGTTAAGAATCAAAGCAGTTCTGTTCATCTCCAATTAATCACCGCAGCGCCTAATATTTCATTCACAAAATGTACTAGCACTTCTGTACTAACTAATCACATACTGCCAAAACTATGTAGTGACTTCAATGCTACTACCTATACTGCGTACATTACCATCTGCCATCTTGCCGTAAGCAATCAATGATGGCGTACGTAAATGGTGTGTATATGCCTACTTGCATCCGACTTTTATTACTCCTTTCCAGTACACTATTCAGTAAGTACGAACATGCAAACCAACGCAATTTCACACCTGACTGACGAATTCATAGACCAAGACAAAGGTATCGTTAACAGGAAGTGTGTGTTTGAATTCCGTAATTAAATCTAGAACTTCTTTCTGTCCAGCCTCAAGACTGAAAAATTAATACGCCAATGGCTTTATTCTTCCTGCAAAACAATGATGAGATATTTATATAACATAGTGTTTTCTAACAGGTATGGTGAGCTATTAGTGCTGCTATTCATTAACTTGTAATTCACGTCTTACTGACAATTTACTTATAGAATCGAATGACTCTTTTTCTTACCTGAAATACCGATTACAAGGTACGAAGCGCCACAGTAACTGATCTAACATTCTTTAAAGGGCAGATGGACCTGTACTATATCGATGACATGTACAGATAATGTACATCATTTTCGTTAGCACTCACGAACGATTCTGCGTCCTGTTTGTTTTTCATTTAAGGTATACTGATTCTGTAGCTGATTTCACTGTTGCCTTTCATCTAGTAAGGTAGTGTTCGAACACAAAGCTCGGACGTCATTTGCATGGGAAAATTTAGTCAATAATTTCACTTCTCCAGAGAAAAACCGATCGTGAAGGTTTGTTATTTTGCACAGAAACGAATATTCTTTTAAATGGCGGTTAACGCAAGTACTGATCAGCTTTTGAAAGCCACCTAACAACTTGTTTTTGAAAATCGGAAACCGGTGACGGTTTTGTGTAAAGAAACTTTGCATATCATATTCGTGGTTGACTGCTCTAATTAAGTTATAATCTTTATAATTTTACTACAGCCTAGTGTCTCATGCTGTTTGTTTTCGAGAATGCAGCGATAGATATCAGGCACTATATAGTGTGTCTCAAATCAACATGAATATTAGACCAGTAGTAATTGATACGCGTTACCACTGCATTGGAAAGCACGTTTCCTCATAACATTAGCAGTAAAAAGTTCAACTCGATTATCCATTATACCATTCAGAAGACACACTAGATGATACCGATAACTCGCGTCGTAAGTATGCACGATAATATTCTTCAGATCCATTTGTTCCTTATTAGGCCATTCGGCCAATGGGTTAACAAAAATTTGAAAGCGCACGAAAGACTAGAACTTAATAGTGCGACGCAGCAAAACAGAGCAAACGAAACAAAACCGTGGACGGGACAGCACGGTCTGTATTCGCTTGGGACGTGTTGACTGCCCGAGCCCACGTGTCAACAGGCGTACGAGGCTGGCTGCAGCGATGCCTCTTTGTGCGAAGCCTGCGTCCGTCTTGTGCACACGCAAATTTACACAGGTGTAAACGTACGTTTACACTAGCTACGAACTTTGCCCAATGCTGAAAAATACTGAACCTGCCGTTCCAACTGTGTTTCGATCCATGACGACATCAAAACGGACATAAAACACTCGTCGAAATGTAACGTGCATAAAATATCTGATACAGCAATAATTATCGTTACTGTAACACTCAATTTCTTTGGGTCCGCTAACTGACAACCGTACTGTAACCTGTCAACCCAGCCTAGACCTCGGGCTATGCAACACATCACTTTTCCACCACAACCTATATTAGAAAAAATACGTAATATAGCAGCCATGTAAACATCACCGCGTTCTGTTGTATCTGTAAGTATATATGACGTCACAGAGTACATCATTACGCCTCGGGGCAATGTCGACGCCCCCTATCGATAGCTGCGACCTGCTCGAGTTTAGACAGTCGCCTGTACTGGGAAGACGGGTATTTGCAGAACCTAAGGAGTGTTGATGCTTCAAAAAGGTGAAACAAGACGGAAGTCAGACAACTGCAAACTTTTTTTAACTGGCTAACTACTAAATGGTTTATGACCAAATGGGCCACAAATGCGAAAGCGAAATTTTGGCGAATTACTTTTTCTTCAGCAGAGGCATAGAAGTAGCGGGTGGTCGTAAGTAAAATGCAGCCACTCACGGAGGTTCACTGTGGTCTGTAATTATCGTATGGCAACGGAACTTGGCAGGTATGCTAAGGCGTTAATGCGAAACCAGTTTTCGCCATAGGAAATCAGTTCCGATTTTAGTTACCAGGTGCGAATCTATCGCTGTACAACCTCTCGCCGAAGTCTTCGATGCTCATACTAAACAAATTGTTCAACTGGCGGTTAATAACAAGGTCAACATTCTGCCTTTCTCACTTGTTTGACCCTTCCTGCCCACGTTCCGTTGCCAATCCATTACATATGGAAACATTTCTATACGTCTTTCTTCCGTTGATAGAGCCTTTTGGTGGCCAAAATCGGAAATAATTTCTTTCCAGTGTAAATCGGTTCCGCAATGGGGCTTTAGTATATCAAGTTTCGCTGCCATACAATAGTTACAGTCCACACTGGACGCCTGTGAGTGGCTCAACTTCAGATTATGAGCTCCCAGTGGTACAGTACCGTTACTGCCAGCCCAAGTATCGTGTGAGACACCACACTGTCAAATATTCTGCTGGTGGACAGAACACGTGAAGAATTAAAAGCACCCAGAAACATTGTACACATTCGTAAGTCACCAGCGATCTTACTCCGTTATTATGGGCAATCGATGTGTGCCTCAGAGAGCGAATTCCGCACATTCTCGGTTAAATGGCGGCCTTTCTCTGAAACTGTTTTGGCTCCGGCCACTCTTCATCCGTCAACGTCACATTTCCCGACAATTCAGCCAACTGATCTCGCTACCCACGAGACGTTTTGGACAGGTCTTCATTACGGTGCTCCAATTGCGTTGCATATTTTGTGATAGCCGAGTATAAAAACGGAAACCACCACACACACACACACACACACACACACTTCAATGTCACTAAAGTGAGAACCATTTGGAGCTCAGATTTCGGGTTACGCATTATTCATAAAATTCGTGGAACACCGATCCCTCACGTGTGAAGACAGTCACTTTTGTGTGACATCACGCGTCCTGTGCTGCGATTGGATACGATGAGCAAACTGTACAGTCGCTGTGCTGATCTATGTGTTTGCGACGTTAGCAATTTCATAGTTTTGGTACTCAAATTTGCGTTTTATGAAGATATGCTGTCTAAAAGATACACGACATTTCAGAACTCTTCACGATTTTCAGTACTTTATCATGCTAAAGTGTCGGTAAATCTGACGTCAGTGGCTACCGATAATTCCCAAAAAGTGACTTACCATCAGTAACGGGTAAGGCTTCTGTAACAGTGTCTGCCTAAACGAAATAATATTTGCTAAAGGTTTCAGTGAAATATAATTAGCAAATGCCTCCACAAATGTAATTCCGACGTGATTCAGTGCTCTGACGGAAACTAATAACAAATCTACCTCGATTCTCGCAAATATTGCACTGGAAATGGCACAAATTAAATCTAGATTCTGCCGTCGTTATAGGCCGCATATAACAATTTACACTGCACTTTAATTGTGTCATTTGAACGTCAGATAAAGAAGTTGGCAAGTGACAGTCAATCACCATCATTCATTCTTTGGTCACGTAAGATACGACTAATGCACAAGCACGATTGCGACAACTTTTCTGCACAACAAGCCGCAGAGAACACGACGCGTCTCAAAGACCTCTCATGCGTTGCTTTGTCTCTTATCAGGCAAATAATATCACGTGACACCCAGATAAAGCACTGCAGAGTTGGGTTCAAATGGCTCTGAGCACTATGGGATTTAACCTCTGTGGTCATCAGTCCCCTAGAACCTAGAACTACTTAAACCTAGCTAACCTAACGACACCACACACATCTATACCCGAGGGAGGATTCGAACCTGCGACCGCAGCGGTAGCGCGGTTCCAGACTGTAGCGCCTAGAACCGCTCGGCCACTCCGGCCAGCGCCGCAGACTTGTATAGAGGAAAAAAAATTGTGGTGTGTGATCGCTTCTCTTTGATCAGCAAATCACAAACGAAACGTGACGTCACAGAACGATAAAAAAGAATAAGGAAGTTTTATTTCATGAAACGCAAACATTACGATAAATTTTCAAGAATTCGCCAACAAGCAACCAAATCTTCGCCTCGGTCTAACGTAGGTTAGGGAAAGCAACAGATCGCTCGTGCATCACAACCTAAATTCCAGAAAATTGTAAAAATACTGAAATAAACACAAGTGCTGCGTTTCATCGTCAGAAACATGTCGGCATGACGCCACGAGTTGTGATTCGCGAGTGGAGTTATAAAATAAATAAAATAAAATAAAATAAAATATTAATTATTTTATCTGTATGATGGTGATTGGTTGTAATTAATATTTGCTTATCTGGAACGTGGACGATTAATTATTCGGTATCAGACGCTTGACAATGGCTTTCTCGTAAAGGCAATGTTACTCGTAGTTGACCGTGAAATAAAACTGAATAATCGGACCTCCTAATTAAATCGTTTCCAAAGACTGCTGCGGTAGGTGCGGACTCATAATCTAAATCTCAATATTACAATAATTTGCCACCCATGCCAATACGTCGTACAGAGGTGATTGTCTACTAAACATAAAAAAGTTACACAGTTAGTTAAATCAGATATATTCAATGAATAAGCCTACAGTTCATAATCCTACTTACTTTTATAAATATAAATTCTTTACAGAATCGAGTGCCTAGTCTGGTTGCAACTCGCAGTATTCTTCTATAACATGAAATATGGCGGTGTGCCAGACAATAGAATAAAATACGTGCTTCTCGCACCACTTCTACCAGAGCTCTCCCTTTCTTAATCAAACATAAGAGTGACGTAATTGTGCTTTTGTTTTATCAGCGACACAGCGCTGCAGTTGTGTGCCATAGGCTTTATTTATTTGTCACTGATTATTTATTTAATTAGTATTTCGCGTTTCTGCGGAAACTCACGCTCGGCATGCAAATGTGCCTTTATATTGCCCCCTGAATTGCGAGGCGAAAGGACACACCTGCAGGCGAGCAATTCACCTAAAGGCACAAGTAAATCTAAGTTATCTACAACTATTTACATGACTTACATTACACATTATACACATTATACACAAAATTTGAATGACGCGGGTGCGCCGTAAAAGTTCTTATGTTGGCAGATAGAGTGCGCGCATGCGCAGAAGCGTCTGTGTGACTCCGGCACTGCAGTTCATATTGTTCGTGTGCGCGCGCCCTTCAGTCGTTGCACAAAGAAAACACTCAACCAAGACCACATATGAAGACCACATTCTATGACAGGTAACTTAGTTTTAAATTTACAATATTTGTTATAACACAATACAACTTAGATTGTTGAATGTTTTTAGTTACATAGTATTGTTTTGAAATACTTCAAAGAAAAATGTCCATAATTTTCAGGTGCGTTGACCTATACACATCGTGTCATTATTACAGTTCATATTCATCTGCTGCACAATAATTTTTTACAGGTTAGTATCGTCGTGGTAAAGTTTTTTTTTTATCACAGTAACATCGTTGTATAACAACGTGATTAATACATAAGCGTGTCCATTTCCCATTTCCATTATAGTCGTTGTGATGCAGTTCGTTGCGACTAAAAGCATTGCTTATTACAGATCAGACGTGACCCGTCGAGTAATTGATCCACGTGCAGTTCGTTTTTTACATTCCGTGGAAGCTTGGTTGCAGAACCTCGGACGGCACATAGCTGGCGTCGATCCTTGGACAGTCCAGGTAAGAGTGTCCGTCACATTTCGAGAACATTTCATTCCCTGAAGTTCCAACCAAAATTCTTCCACCCGTCGTGTTGTTTTCTGGACAGGCACTTTGTGTCCATTTAATCCAGTTAACATCTTGAAGTTAGGTACTGTAGTAATGTCACTAGACGATGCACGAATTATGCACTTCACATTTTCAGTTTTTTTTTTTTTTTTAATATAGCTCACCTAAATGTTCGTAGTTATTAATCAAGGAAATCGTTCATCGCGTTTACATAGGTACGATGCATAATGAATGGCATTAACCGTTTCCTTCACATAGGTTTCTGCGTAGTTGCAGAGTTAGTAATGTTCGTTAATGTCCGTGAACAGAGGTTCACTATGCTATGTCTTTTTGGCACTCGTTTTGTTCAAATTTTTTACATAGTAACAGTTACACTATACATCAGTTAAAAAAATAAGTAATTATACATACACACGTCACATATTTTCTTAGCATAAACATAATACAGTTGCACATAAACATGTTTACATCATCATTACATAGCTATAGGTTATTACATTGTGTCACGTGATGTCATCTGAAATTAAGATAGGTTAGACACAACATTCATTACATCAGTAGGCAAGACCAGGCGTTTTCACTACTCAATAAATATTCAAAATAGTAAGAGAGAGAAAATGTTCGATTCCTCGCGTTTTGTGCGTGTGTGTAGAGTGTCTGTGTGGCCTTGACTACTGATAGATGCTTTTCGTGTTGAGAGATGTGCGTCTAATCTATTTCTCAAAGTAAAAGATCGCTTCACAGATGACGTCTGTCGGTTCGTCAGGTGTCACACCAAGTCAGTGGTACCTTAAGTAACAAATGTTCCGTGAAAAATTAATATGTCATCCACTGTTACGTAATCATAAATTTTACTTTAATATTCCGTCTTTCAGGTGGTGCCGTGCGTTGAAAAAAAAATTCTTCTGTCTTCAACTGCGTCACTGGAACCGCTGAAATGAAAATTTCTACACTACTTATTATCTATGTTGTAGCAACAGAGTTTTTCGAGTTGCTTAGTAATGTTTTGATGGGTATGACTTTGACATTATCCAGCATGAAATGCTCTAAGATCTCGGTGTGCGTATAGCCCAATAATTTTGTTAGTTCTACGATGTTGTAACAGATACGCACCAGGATGCGGTATGTTAACAATTATATAAGGTCCTTCATATAGCAGACGCCACTTAGCGTTGCGTCGTTTGAGTGCTACAGATTTATGATGAGTACGAAGTAGTACAAGCATTCCTACCTCGAATTTTTGTTTTCTTTTTATTATGTTTCTGTGATGTTTGTTTCGTATCTGTGCGTGATGTGTCAGCGTAGTCAATACTTCTTTTATTTTCTGTTCAGGTGTGATTTCCTTGTCTGACAACTTAGGTAATGGTTCTATCCACTGATCGTTCTGTTTGCAATTGAACATGATCTCGTTAGGTGTGTAATTTGTATCATAAATATTTAAGTTATTGTGTACGTCTTCGAAAAGACTTAGGTAGGACACCCAATTAGTATGTTTTGATGAAATATAGGTCCTCATGAATCGATTTAATTCTCGGATAAGTCTCTCAGTCGCGTTACATTGTGGACTAAACCTCGAAATAAATATACTTTTAATGTTATTGTCCTTCAAGAAATTTCTCCATTTGTACCCAGAGTAGTATGCTGCATTATCTGACAGAATTGCTTTAGGTTTTCCCACGTGCGTCAGGTAATCACTTGAGAATCTTCGTATTATAGCACTTGCAGTGGCGGATTTTAAAGCATAAAGTTTAACATGTTTAGAAAATATATCGTAAAAAGCTAAGATATATTTGACGCCTCCAGAGCTTGCTGGATGCGGTCCACTGATGTCAGTACACAGAATTTCCAGGGGTTTACTAGGTAAAATAGAATGTAAATCTGTTTTTGTGGATAAATTCTGAGGTTTTGATTTTTGACATATGACACATGTTTTCAGTTCCCTGTAAATTTTTCTTCTCATATTGCTAAAATAACAGTATGTGCTGAGCTTTGCCATACACTTTTTCGTCCCATAATGACCCCAAACTAAGTGTGTGTGCCAAATTAAATTACGTTCAGACTCTTTGGGAATGCATACACACCAGTTAGTAGCATTTGGATGTCGTCGATAAAATAGCACATCATTGTGTAACTTGTAATACTTAGTCAAAGGATGATTGTGTTTTTCTACCAGTAATGTTATTATCTTATACCAGTGAGGATCAGATTTTTGTAATTTAGCCATGTTTCTGCACATATCAATATAATATTGGTGATACTGCTTGTCTTGCATTAAGAGAATCCTGTAGTCATTTATATTTTCTAAGTCACTGTTGGTATCATTCATACCTTGTGGAAGTCTAGACAAAGTGTCTGCAATGGTGTTGTCCTTACCTCTTATGTACTTAATTTCAAAAGAGTAGTTCTGAAGTGTAACTGCCCATCGTGATAGTCTAGGATGTACAAGTTTACAAGTTAACAAAAATGTCAGGGCCTGGTGATCGGTGTAAATTACTGTATGTTTTCCAAATAAATAATAATTGAATTTCTTGAATGCCCAGACTATGGAAAGTGTTTCTAACTCAGTAGTGGAGTATGTACGCTCACATTCAGTTAGAGTACGACTTGCAAACCCAATAATTCTTATCTGTTCCTTTTCTTTATTCTTTACAACTTGAAATAAGCAACATCCCAAGCCAGTTCGTGAAGCGTCACAAGTCATACAAAAATCTAAATTGAAATCTGGATGGCTCAATAAGTTTGCACCCACTAAAGCATGTTTAATTGTATTAAAGTCATTCTGGCACTGTTCCGACCAGATCCAAACTTGATTCTTTCTGAGTAGATTTAGCAGATGTTTACTGTTCAAAAGTGGTTGTGGCGAAAAACGTCTGAAAAATGAACATAGCCCAAGGAATGATTTTAACTGCTTTTTAGTTCGAGGGCTAGGAAAGTTTCTGATAGCATCTAATTTACTGGGATCCGGACGTATGCCCTGTGAATTAATGATATGTCCTAAATACTTTATCTCGCTGCAACCAAATTTTGATTTTCTAAGATTGGCTGTGACTCCAGCTTGTGCAAATTTTTCTAAGATTCTTTGAAGTGTGTCAACGTGTTCCTTCCAAGACTGTGTAGCTATCAGTATATCATCTACATAGTGTGTGACTGTCTCAACTAAATCGTCGCCAAGCACGGTATCCAGGGCTGTAATGAATACCCCAGAGCTGACATTCAGTCTGAAGGGTAGAACACAAAACTGATAGGTTCGCCCCCCGAACATGAATGCAGTATATTTCCGTGAATCAGGAGTGATACCCACCTGCCAAAACGAATTAGCGAGATCTATTGTGGAAAAATTCTTTGCATCTAGAAATTTCTGTAATTGCTCTTCTAAATTTTCGGGTTTTGTGTGAACCGGTAAAATTATTTCATTAATTGCTCGTGCGTCTAACACTAACCTAATGCTTCCATTTGATTTTTTGACAACAAGTAGAGAACTACAATAAGGTGAGGTGGATGGTTCAATGACCTTCCAGTCTAACATTTGTTTTAATTCTTGCCACACAGCAGGTCGTTGAGATAACGGTACGTTATATGTCTTGTGGTAGAAGATCTTGTGAGGCTTAACTTCAATCTTGTATACATACGTGTTGATAACACCTAATCGTTTGGTAAAAACTTGTAAATATTTGGATAACACTTCCTGTAGTTTTATACGTTCATGTACACTGAGAGCTGTAGCTTCACTTATCTTATGATCAAGCAATGTTTTCAAGTCCATTAGCCCTGTGTCAGATGAGTGTGTTTGCATGTCTTGAATGTCTTTGTCAAGTACTAACTGAACCTTGTACCCTGTACAGTGTTTGTCATGCTTTAGAGTTCTCCTGTCCAAATCAATAATAATTACCCTGCTTTTATCATTTAAAATACATTTACCTTTGGAGAAGTCTATAATGCAGTCCTTCTCGCGCATAATATCTATTCCTAATATGCAATTTGTCACAAGGTTTTGTACAACCAGGAATGGCCATTGTACGGTTCCATTACCTATTTTAATGTTTACAAAAACTTGCTTCGTAACCCTACATGACTTATTACCTAGTGCAGTAGTTATTTTACAGTTTTGGGCAGGAAACTCAGGCACAGGTTCCAATTCACACATCTTTTTATAGAAATTAAAAGATAAAACGCTCACAGCTGCACCTGTATCTAGGATAATAGTAGTTGGAATCCCACCTACTACACCAGTAGTGGATGCTAAAACAATTTCATTTGTGTTTGAACGACATTGTGTACAGTCTTGTAAAAGTTCATCTGATATATTCTCATTGTGGTTGTATCTTATAAATAAAACAGGTAGTTTTTGTTTAGTATTATTAGGCATATCATTATTCTGTTGTTCAAGTGTGGTGTCAAATAACTGATTAACATTGAAGTCGCCCCCCAAGAATTCTTCAGCCACGACCTGGGGCAAAGTAGTGACTGTTTCTAGTTTGTTGGATTAGCATTTGTACTAGGTACTGACACAGATTGAGGTTGTGCATCAGGTGTCATTTCTATTATATTCACATTCGGATATTGCCTATTATGATCTCCAAACTTTTGCGGTTGTTGTTGCTGTTGCGCATTATAACTTACCTGTCGGTCGTAAGGTATGCTCCAATTTTGACCTGGTGGCTGCTGTGGTAAAGCAGAGTTTGAATGAAAGTACTGATCGTTACGAGTCCAACCTGGATGCTGTCTTGGCTCGTAGTTATTATTATTTCTATTTCTGTTTGTGTTTTTGTTATTACCTTTGTATCCGTTGTTACCATTGTAGTTATTACCGCGGTGCCTTTTGTATGGATTGCCGCATGAAATGTTATTACTGTTGTAACTATTGTTTGTATTGGAATACGCGTGTTGATTTTGATTTCCGTACTGAGACGGCATGTGAGTTTGCTGTTTTTGTTGTACTGCGTATCCAACTGTGGGCGCGCCAGAATTGTGTTGGCAAGCCTGCATGTTTTGCATACCACTAGTGTAAACATTGTGACTGCTGTTTTGCCGCGCGAAGCGCTGATCTTCATGTAACATGTCAACCGAATCTAAAGCTGTTAAAAAATAATCTGAATCGTCATCCGGGATATGTAGGAGTTTTTCTTTAATGTTGAAAGGCAATTTGGCCTTCAACGCACAGAGTATATCACGCGTTGCGACTGGTTCGTCTAAAAAATGTCCCATGTTCAAGTATTTTTCAAAATATCTGCGTAAGTTGCCATTTTTACTGTTAAAAGTTTCAGGTTCTAAAATTTGTCTTCTGAGTCGCTCCTGGACGGATTGCGACCAGAATTTGTTCAGAAAAGCACGCTCAAACTCACTGTACGTGGTACATACGTCAGATTGACTGTACGCCCAGACAGCTGCATCGCCTTGGATGTAACCGACAATATATGAAATCTTTTTCCGGTCACTCCAAGTGCGTGGAAATGCGTTACTAAAAGATTTGAGAAAAATCACCGGATGAATGGTTCGTTTTTCTGGGATAAAAATCTGAAATTGCCTGTGTTTCATTAAGCTTTCGTCTTCCTTTGCATTATGATATGGATTTGTCCCACTGTAATTACTGCTATGTCCAGCTGGCGAGTAATTACGATAATGTTGCTGTGGTTTACCATGATAATAGCTTGTGTTTGTGTTTCCACATCGTGGTATGTGTTGTAGTCGTGGTGTGTTTTGTTCTTGTGTATTTGTCGTGTGCGGAATGTGTGTATCATACTCGAATGTATATTGGTTTCTGAACTGTACATTTTGACTGATATTTTCGTTACATTCAGACTGTGGTCGATCGGTGAATTGTCTCATGGGTGCAGTGACGGATTGTACTGCGTCACTGATCAGCTGTTTGTTATTAGTAATGTATTGCGCTACGGAGTCGTGCACCATTGTTGGTAAATTTTCACGTAAGCATCTATCAAAATGTTTGTCTTTGTTCTCAACCCAATCATGAAATTCTTTATTAATATTTTGAAAATGAGCTGTGGCATCAGATTGTAAGATGTCAGTCAGGTGTTGTTCAACATTGTCAAATTTATTCTGTACGTCAGTAATTCGTTTTTCAAGGTTGTCATGTACTGAAGGATATGTTTGAATTTGTTCAGTAAGAACTTCACACGTGACATTAAGGTTTTTTACTTGTGTCTGTAAAAGTGCTACGTCAGTTGTAGTCTTTTCTTGTCTCGTATTGAGCTGGGAAAATTTAGTACTGAGTTCGGTCATCTGTTTGGTCAGTGTGGCGTCTATAAGTTCTACACGTTTACATAAAGTGTCATTACCTGTCTTGATCGCTATGAGATCAGATTTAATTTCGTCATTTTATGTCTTTAACTGTGTCTTTAAGGTTGCCATGTTTTCCGCGTTCTGTTTCATTAGCATTTGTAACATGTTGGCAATGTTTACTGTTTGCAAGGTCTCTGCCCCCGCCGCGTCATTAGACGTGACGTCATGTATTAACATGGGCTCTGACTGAGACTTTGAAATTTTTGTGGTGGACGGCCTATTGTCAAAATTTCCGTTAACACTTGCGTCAATATTTGATGAATCGTCACTACCGGTTGCTGTCGTAAAGTCATTTTCTAACATTTGTCTCTCGTCCGAGTCGGATTGCGTCTGAATAGTATGTCTTTGCTGTTCCATCTTTGCGTATTGCCTTCTAGTTATGACCATGCCACACGTGATATATGTTTAAAGAAAATAATGTTTGACACTGGTTTTAAAATAAAATGCAGTTGAGCATGAATCGCTCGTAGCAACAATGGCTGTTCATTAATTTAGAAATGTAAACTGAAGATGGGATTATTGTTAATGGCTGCTGGCCATGTTACATGATATCGTATAGAAGTCGGCCATATTGTACACTCGTGTATTGGTATTGTTGCATACGTTATTGTTTAGGGAAAAGTACTGAGAATGAAATTTATCACTGAAACTGTTATGCGGAAAAGAAACACTACAGAATTTACTGAAAAGCTAATACACTGAATTATATGTCTGGTCAAGCCTGCTAATGCAAAGATGCTGCGTCTTACCTTATTTTGCTGGAAGCTTCTTTGCGTCTTCCGGCAAAATTTCAGAATTGGAAAATATCTTCAGATTTTGTTATCTCTCATACATTGACGTCCAGGTCCAGAAAGTTGATTTTTTACATGAAACAAAGAGAACAATGTAACAAATGACAAAATAACAAGTCCGACACGCAGTTGCCAATATAAAATAAATAAAATAATGAAAAATATTTAAATATTAATTATTCTATCTGTATGATGGTGATTGGTTGTAATTAATATTTGCTTATCTGGAACGTGGACGATTAATTATTCGGTATCAGACGCTTGACAATGGCTTTCTCGTAAAGGCAATGTTACTCGTAGTTGACCGTGAAATAAAACTGAATAATCGGACTTCGTAATTAAATCGTTTCCAAAGACTGCTGCGGTAGGTGCGGACTCATAATCTAAATCTCAATATTACAATAATTTGCCACCCATGCCAATACGTCGTACAGAGGTGATTGTCTACTAAACATAAAAAAGTTACACAGTTAGTTAAATCAGATATATTCAATGAATAAGCCTACAGTTCATAATCCTACTTACTTTTATAAATATAAATTCTTTACAGAATCGAGTGCCTAGTCTGGTTGCAACTCGCAGTATTCTTCTATAACATGAAATATGGCGGTGTGCCAGACAATAGAATAAAATACGTGCTTCTCGCACCACTTCTACCAGAGCTCTCCCTTTCTTAATCAAACATAAGAGTAACGTAATTGTGCTTTTGTTTTATCAGCGACACAGCGCTGCAGTTGTGTGCCATAGGCTTTATTTATTTGTGACTGATTATTTATTTAATTAGTATTTCGCGTTTCCGCAGAAACTCACGCTCGGCATGCAAATGTGCCTTTATAGAGTACAGGATTCGGAATGCCTACGCACTAAACAACTTCGGACGTCTGATTACTTTGCAGACGAGTTAACGTCCGTAATATCTGACGTTAAGCATGTAAGCGAGAAAAAGTTTAGGAACGCTTTGAAATTATTCTTAACGTGTGTTCGAAGTCGCCAAGTGCTCAATCTCAAATGGTGGGTGAATAACGTTTGCGTATTTCAGCGCCGTGCGTTACGTTACCTCGCGACACGCCTTAAGTTTACAACTGTCATACTTTTCTTACTGTGTGAAAGCCGTAACGTCAGGTTATACGTCTGAATGAGTAGCTTACATTTTAGATGTTTAAATTCGGCCATATTAAGCGAAATATTGAAAAATAAACTTCTGTCAGCCCTGCAAGCCGCTAGATAGACAATCTGGAGTCACTCTCGACTGGCGGTCCAGAATTACAGACAACCACGGCTGCTGGAATCAGCGGCAACAGACGCCGTGTCGCACTAAAACTCTCTCAGCCCGAAGTGCTGACTGTTTCATGGTTTCTGCATACTTGCGTCCTCTACGAACATTGGTTATTTCGTTGCAGTGACGTAACCAGGAACGGGTGGTTTTCGTTTCCAACAACTGTGGTACGAGAAATCTGCAGGAATCGACAATGGTACATCAAAACACTGCCCGACTGAATGTGGCGCTATTTTCCGTTCGTTGCACGCTATTCTCACTCAAGGTATCAGCGATTAAACGGCTGTATCAAGGCGATAAATAACGTGTAATGGATTATTAAACACTGGACGCACTAATTTAACAAACTATTCGCCATCCCTAATGTTCGTATCGATCCTAATTGTTAAAGTAAGACAATGTATTAAACAAGAGCAGTTCCGTCGTGAGTTACGCGACAAGCCACACAAAAGCGAGCAGAACGACAGCCGCGGCTTCCAAGTGACACAGTGGAGGCCGGCTGCCCGCCTCACCTGTCTCTGGTGTTCTCGCCGAGAGGCGGGACTGCGCCGCACGCCGCCACACGCCTGGCCGCTCCGCCACGACTGGGCCGCACAGACAGCCGGGGCGCGCGGCTGCCCCATTTCTCCCCCCTCCCCCCCCCCCAACACTAACTACACGCTGACGTCACGGGGCGGCGTTGATAGCTAGGCATGCGAGGGAACGGCTGCAGCAGAGACAGCGAGGCGTCTACGTCCGTGTCGGCACTGCCGGACCGCCAGCGTCCACCCACGCCACAGTCCGTTCATCTCGTCCCGTGCTATACAGCTGGTAACAACCCCCCCCCCCCCCTTCCTACATGGGGCTCCCAAAACCGGATTTCGTAAACCGATTTCCCAATACCACTTCTGGTGAACGCAACAATGGAACCAAGACGCTGTATTTTCGTCACGGGATGAGGATAGATGCGAACAGAAGATCGTATTCGTACTTACGCATTAGCTATTCTCAGTCATATGACACATTTGTAGTCGATGCAACCGACGTGGTGGTGTTGGGTCCCTATGGGACTAAACTGCTGACGTCATCGGTGCCTAGGATTGCACACTACTTAATCCAACTTAAACTAACTAACACACTAAGGACAGCACACACACCCATGCCCTACGGAGGACTCGAACTCCCAAAGGGTTGGGCCGTGCAGATGCAACCGACGCGATGTCTTCGGACTGTTGCAGACAACAGTGAGAAGCAGGCGGCAGTTACAACACAGGCTTCGGCGAGCTCGTTTTACTGCGCCCCATTGTCTGTTGGCTGCCGTGTGTAAAACTAACTCGTGCCCCTTAATACGAGGAGAAGAAAGTGTTCTTCCTCTAAAACGGTGAAAGAAGAGTTCCCTTTCTTGAAGTACACCACGACTATACAAACATACACTGTGTCGTTCGTTGTTTCTCATTGAACATGGCGGACGTGTCGATAAAACACAACACACAAAGAAAAACGAGCACCTGTTGCCAGTTTTTGCAAGAATTTCTAGTAGCGTGTATGTATGAATAAACTACAAACAGGGTAAGACTTTGGCGTATCAAGTTGAAAATTATGTCACATTCTAGCGTCGATGGCGTGATGGCATTGGAAAAGTTTTGTGCTTGTGGGTGAAGCCAGGGAAAAGTTACGGCCACGTACGTGACACGCTTGGACAGTCGAAACGACGAACGGTCAAAATGTGTTTTAGATCTGACGACCAACATGCATCCATACTTTCAACGCATGGAAAGATTTTAAACAGGTTTGTACAGTCATTTGGGTTAAAACTGTTTCTTTTGAAAGAGAGTATTGAAGCATTCCTCATTGCTCCGTCACTGGGCAAGCTGTAACAACATTTGTTCCACGTGTCAGTCTGCAAGCACTTGCATATTAAGCACTGCCGATAATTCACTGCCGTCCATCCAGCCCGGGAAACGCATAACGTGGAGATGTAGACGCCTACTTTAGAAAATGTACACATATTCTGTACTGATCGCGGCCGGCCACGTTCCGTGATACACAGCCGTGACGTCACAACATGGACACACTCGTCCTGTTTATTACGACCGACTCTGCAGCGCCACACGTGCAGCCCCTACCATCGACAGAGCTTGGCCTTACAGTCTTCTTACTCACGATGATACGCTTAGTATTGCAAAAGATTTGTCCCATTACTAAGTTTTACCATTTGAATCGTGTAATTTTTCTGCTGCTACAGCTTTAATATACTCTCAAAACATATAAATGGCGTACATCTAATGGATCGTTACGAAAACGAGTATTACAAGTGCCAAACGCACAAATTTCCATTACTTTATTTTCTACATCGGCAATCGAATCGTACAACCTTTGTTGTCAAAGGGTTTTTGTTGCAGTTTGCTTCCTCCTCTGCGAAGTAATGCTGTGATTTCTTACACATTCCAGCCACGTATCAAATCGGTATGAAAGTTGCCTTGATGACAATAGAGAAGAAATTCATCGTCAGTAGGTGCTCGTACGAAGTTTGGTGTCCGCTCTCCGACGTGTCCGGAAAGTCCATGTTAGAAAACTGTACTACAAACTGGCACGTATCGTACATGTTCCTAATCATTGAAAACCATGTCCCAACTAGGGCAAACACAGTTGCTAAGGTAAAACTAGCGTGTGCTGTTAGAATCTTGTCTTTAATATACTGACTTTACATAGGAAAGCCTCTGAGGGGCTCACAACATTTCTGTGAATGATGCATACTACTTTTGTTTCGATCAGACCGATGCTTCGAAGTAAGTATCAAAAATTGCAGTTACTGTTCCGGAGTTTATCCACATACGCTTCCGGAGGCAATATGCAGCAGCTTTCAGACTAATCCAGATTTCTAACAAATGAAGCTATGTTGTCTTCTTGTCTTCAGAAACTGACAGCACCTCTTACTTCCGACAGGTTATGCTTATCCGTTCCTCCATGTGGACAACAATGTCACACACGCTATGTTAGTCTTGTGGCGCTGGTATAGATTGAGACCAGAAAGAAAAAAAAACGATAAAGTCATTATAAATAAGTTCCTTCCACTGATTTCTGTGTATGTTATTCAGCTGTCTGTGTATGCAATGCTTTATTTGGGAAGTAAGGATGCGTCTCTAGTTAGTAACGGTAGCAAAATTTAGCCCACAGCTGAAACTCTGGTTCCAAACCAGAGACACCATGAAATGATGTCGCCCTTACTAACGAGGCAATGAAGCGATTTGATCAACTCGGGTAAATTTTCTGAGAACGCCAAAGAAATTTGCATGCATGAGTTTATCACCGAAATGAGAGTGAATCTATATTTGACGCAGAGACTACATTTTTAAAATGTACCCACAGCACAGCCTCGCGTATCCCTCCAGTTGCGAGTCGCGTGTCCACTCCCACATGTGAATCACACTGCCAGTCGCTGGCCAGTTTTACCATCTTAACGCATCCGCACAGTTCCTGTTTCGCGCTCGGCACATTCATGGATGGCCTTCTGTCTCAGCTGCCTCCAGCTGATGTTACTCTACATTCCTGGGAAAATCTTCCGGAAAACATGGGTTGAAATCGTCAGAAAATACCGTCAAAATGTTTTTATCCAAGCCAATTAACACATGTGACACTTTTATTATGCTCACCTGGATGACACGCGTTTTGCGGAATAGGGATAGCGGTAAGGAGTAGAACGTATTTACACCTCACAGTTTTGAAGACATATTGGCTAGAAAAGTTCCTCTAGAGTCAAGGCGAACTCTTAATCACGTACGTTGGATTAGCGGATACATTGTCACCAGCCATCGTGAACATGTAACAATCAACTTGACAGCATCGTCTGTTTTTTTTATCGATGCGAATTTTGAACTCGTGGCAGTGTGTCCAGCTGTTCACCTTCAGTTTCTACAAATTGCATTCGTTAAACCGTAACAGATGAAAAACGATCCGTCTAGGGCCTTTAACCACCAAACATGAGAGGAGGAAGACTGCATTCAAGCCAACAATTAATTTGTCTGAAAAGGCGATGAAAAGGGAAAAAGCTCGTGTCTGTGGTATTAGTTTGTCGTGTTGCTGATCGGCGTCGATCGGGAGTACGAAGATCACCAAAGCTTTGTTTTACGGCGCCTGACTGCTTTATACACCTCTCGTAGGCGCATGTGGAACTGTGCACACACACACCACGTTTCATGCGTTCGGCCATAGAGGTAAACATATACACGGAGCACACATCTATTCTTCAAAACTTAAGTGGATTAGACAGTTACGTTATCTACACTTGCAATCAATTACTGATTTCAACAATTGATCTTGTTGTATTAGTATCACACATGTAGTAATTCAATTAACCTACTTTCCCCAACAGTCACAATGTTAATGTGATAACTATTCTTGTTACGTTTGGCCAAGTGGAACGACAGCAAGCGTTTCAATCACTGTCCTGTCACTTCTTTATTTTCACAAACGACAGAACTACAGTAATTCGACGAATTCCTCATCTTGTTGTAATGTGGCTCAATTAGCTGGCCATTTCCACAGAAGACTAAATATCGCGAAGGCACGTAGTTTTCTGGCCATTTCCTCAGGACTGCGTGTTACGTGTGCAATTATGCTTTAAGAAGTATCATCGGTAATGTCCAATTTTTGTACGGAATAAAACGGTACGGTTTTGCTTAATGCGGTACAGATGCCGACACAATATCGAGATAACAAGCGTAACGTATCAGAAAACTTTACTAGTAGAGTAAATTCGTAATAGTGGGTTAGAGGTTCTATCGTGTCAAAAATTTTCGCCATTTATAGAGTTTTAGATCTGACCACCGACATAGCCTACTTTCATCCAACCCAAGGATTCTGGAATTTGTTTGCTGCGTAGCTTGTGCTGTCGTTTGGGTTCAAATTCCCCCTATCGAAAGAGTGTCCAAACATTCGTCAGTGACCCGTCAATGGGCAAACTGTAACGACTTTTGTTTCACGTGTGTTTCGGATGGTTAGCAGGCACTTTCATGATACGTCATAGTGACAGCTCACCGCCGTCAGCCCAGCCCTAGAAACGCATATGCAGATGCATAGACCTACTGCGGAGAATTTACGTATGTTCTACATATATCGCGTTCCATGAGACACAACTGCGACGTTATGACCTCTGCACTCGTGTCCTGTTTATTACGACCGACTTCCCTTCGAAACGCCACATATGCAGTCCCTACCTTACGCTCTGTTCACTAAGATGATACGTTTAGTGTCCCAAAGACACGTTCAGATTAACAGGTAAATGGACCGGTGGCGCGAGTAAACATGTTCAGAGCACATAGGGACAGGTACAAAGGCGTGCGGGTTAACACGTTCAGTGCAGTTAAAGGGTGAACAAATAGATTAGGTATAACTAACAGGTCGTTTGGAACATTACGGGTTACAAGTGCCAAACGCATAAATTTCCAACGCTTGATTTGTGCCTCGACAATCGAATCGCGCAACTTCTGTTGCCAAAGTGTTAACGTTGTAGTTGCATCTTCCTCCGCAAAGTAGTTCTGCCACATCTCACACATTTCGACCACGTATCAAATCAGTATCAAAGCTACCTTGATGACGACACAGAATACATTTATGATTAATATTTGCTCCACCAAATGTGTTGTGCACTCTACGTCGTGTTTAAATATTTCTTACTAGAAAACTGTACTAGAAATTGGCGACAGTCATACGTAATCTTTGAAAACCGTCGCCCAATCGCCGGAAATACAGTTGCTGTGCTAGAATCACTGTGTACTACTAGAATTTTTAATTTGTCATTGATGCGTTGACTTTTACGTAACAAAGCGACTGTTGTACTCAGAAGATTCGCATGCATAATGCATACTACGACTCTTCTGTTTCGTTCAGCACGACGCGTCGACGAAAACATTTTGGAGCCAGTTTAGTCAGAACTGGTAAAATATTGGTAGTGTGCGAGCTACGCGTTCTTTTGGTCAGAAGAAACTGATAGATCCTCTTTGTTCCGACAGATTGTACTTCGCCGTTCCTGCACGTCACGCAGAGTATGTTACTTTTGTGCCGTAGGTTTATAGTAAGACAAGAAAGAAAAACAAAAGACACCTGAGATCAGTATATGTAACGAAGTGATTCATTACCGTGTATGTTACTCACCTCTCGGTGTGTGCACTGCTCTGTTTGGAAACTGAGGAAGTGTCGGTAGCAAACTTTTGTCAACGGCTGAATCTCCATTTCCCAACTGGAGGTCGCCCGTACTAGCGAGACGATGAAGCGATTTGCCCACTCGGGGTAAATCTGTATTTTAGTTTCATTGCTTAGGGGGACTGAAACAGCATAGTGTTGTCTCCCTTAATCCACAGAATCCACGGTAAGAAAGGTTACGCTCTTCCGATTAAACTACAGCTAGGAGAAGCCTTCAGCTTATCATCGTAATCGCAGTTCTTTCCTGCCGACCGCCCTGGCCGGCCGGAGTGGCCGAGCGGTTCTAGGCACTACAGTCTGGAACCGGACGACCGCTACTGTCGCAGGTTAGAATCCTGCCTCGGGCATGAATGTGTGTGTTGTCCTTAGGTTAGTTAGGTTTAAGTACTTCTCAGTTCTAGGGGACTGATGACCTCAGAAGTTAAGTCCCACGGCTCAGAACCATTTGAACCATTTTTTGACCGCCCTGTAATTCGTCAGAGTCAGATAAACGGATAACTAAAATGATGCGGTGTTTACAGCAAATTGTTGCGGAAACAGCTGTGGGCCGGAAATTCCGTTACAACTGGGAACGAGGTTTCTCGCGACGGCATTCTTGGGCCAGACACCGTCCGTGCTCTTGTCGAATTAAAACCTTAGTATTTTAGAAAGGTCCATCGCCTTTGATTCGGCGCCGTATCACTACCGTCGTGCTGCCAGACAAGGTGTCGACGTCTGCGACGCTGTTTCCCCACGTCGGGACGTAAATGATTCGACGGACTTCTCTACTGAACAGTCGCTGTCCATGTTCGAAGTTGTACGAAATCTGATCTGTGCGGCCTCTCTGACGACTGAAAAATATGAAGCCCTTTTCTTATACAGAAGAATGTCTTGTATTTCCCTGTTTCTCGTTGACAACAGCGCTCTAAATATTTTTACATAAAACGCTAGGCGAAGTGTTACACTTAGATGAGGCAAGTAACAAACGAGGGAAAATGTAAGAAATATGGCGCGTTTCCCAGAATTAACTGTTCCCGTCGCTACTCATATTCAGGTCTCGGCAGGGCGTCTATTGCTGACACAATATGGTGACGTCATAACATCGATACGATCCTGCACTGCCACTGTAATCTAGTGACCCTGGCCTCAAATTCTTATTACTAAGGTACTGAAGAAACATTTTTTTCCATTTTAATGTGACTCATTTTTGCTCTAATATGCGTCTAATACACTTTGAAAACGCAAACGGCGGACATCTTTCCGACCGGTTACTACTCTTCTGGCTACAGCCGCCAACTGTATAATTATTAATCGCTCTGTCTGCTGATTCAGCAAAAGAATCGCCTGAGCCGTCCAGACATGTTTACATCGCTGTGACGTCTTCTTTCCCGAAATGATGGTGTGGTCTCCAGCACATTTCGGTCATATATAAAGCTGGCTCGTACTCGTCTTGTTTACAATGTGGAAACACGTACAGTTATCATTTCTGTAGCCTCTTGTCAAGCATACCGTCCATTCTGCATCGTGTTTGAATAGTCGATACCACAAAGCCGCAAAAGAAATAAGTGCGCAACGTGTATCTACACTTTATTCAAAACCGTGTCCGCATCTCGTGGTTGTGCGGTAGCGTTCTCGCTTCCCGCACCCGGGTTCCCGGGTTCGATTCCCGGCGGGGTCAGGGATTTTCTCTGCCTGGTGATGACTTGGTGTTGTCTGATGTCCTTAGGTTTAATTAGTTCCAAGTTCTAGGGGACTGATGACCATAGATGTTAAGTCCAATAGTGCTCAGAGCCACTTGAACCATTTGAACTAAAACCGTGTAGCAGTAAGCGTAACTTTGGTTGCTCAAACGCTTCGAAAGCTTTAACGGACGTGGATAAAACTTTAGAACATCCCTTTGTGTGCAATCTTCTCCTCCTCCTTATATTTTTACTGGCATCCGTAAGAAATGCATACCCTCTACCGTTTCTTAATGTCTCCTCTCATATTAGATAACCACCGACAAGTTCGCTATATCAAGGACAGACGCCTAAAAATTATGGAGCTCGCAACATGGAGGCTTGTTCAGACTAGCAAAACCTATTAAGGTTTAATACGTAAACATGACTGGAGAAAAGGGATATCCAAAATTTTCGTCTTCTGAATGTCGTGTTCCTTGTAAACGTCGTACCGTTCACCTTGCCTGCTCAGTAAATAGGCTACATGGAAATTCGCAGCAAATATTAAATTCTGGTCGACGGCTGCGTGGTGCAATAGATCATTGCCCATATATTTTAGGTATGTATTGAGATCCTAAGAGAAGCTAATATCACCGTATTTAACAGTTTCTGAGTCATTACTGCCACATCAGAGACGATATAAACGGAACAATGTGACCAACGCAGTTAAAAATTTTGTTTTGTTCTTAATGCTTTGGCAATTGACCAACGGTGCATAGTCTTTGCTTTCATTAATAGAAATTCTGTGGTGTCTCACGTGTTGCCCCATAATACTTATACATTTTCTACATTACTAGAGGACTTTCTGTAATGAAGAAAAGTATTTTATATCTATTTTCTTAGCGCGTTTTAAACGTAGCGTAGTTACCGTCTACTCAGTTTTAAAGTTACAGATCACTACCAACGCATTCCGTCATTTTGCCGTTTTTAGCAATTTCTACCAAAGATTAAGTGTACTGGACTGGCTGAGAATTCGACCAACATTCTGTCCGTCTGGCATATACAGGGTGCGGACACACAATTTGACCAAAAGTGTAGGGCACAAAGACAGTATCAAATGAAGGAATCTGAGTATAGAAGCTAGAGGTTGCAAATGAATATCGAAGACGCTGCGCCAGTATGAAAATGGTGGTCACTTTTAACATTTACTGCAAATAATTTTGTTAATTAAGTGGTGGCTCAATTGCCATTCATTTTTGCCCTTTAAAGAAATACTAAAGAATGAAACGTGAACACGTTATTATCTTCATTTCTGAAGAAGGACAGTCTGGTACGTCAGCTAAGTCCGATATGCGCGTAAATGATACTTTAAATTCATCAAGTTCTCACCGTGACGATTGGTTCTGTTTACGTGTACATGTTCTGTAAGTTACCCATCATTTTGAGTAAAGACATCTGAATGTCAGATTTGAATTACGTTCCTGTAGCGCTGAAAATATGCAATTTCGTCCCGTAGTTGCCGTACACAAATCCCTGTGTTTCATGCTGTCTTTCCCCCCTGCACTTTTGGTCAAATATGTTTTCCACGCCCTGTACAACGGTGCTGGATCGCTTAACCTGTACTGTTTGTGTCATTCCCTTTTCAAGTACGTTACACATATCTGACTGAATGACTTCCAGCCCGGTCGTCCGCGTATATACCGCCACGTCACTGGAAAGCCAGCACGCGATCCACAAGATCACGAAACCATCGTCAGATTCGCATAGTGACACTGTACTGATTGTGAGCACATTCAGACACGCAGACCGTAGTAATGTAGAATCTGAATTTATCTTTCCGCTAATTCTCCGTCTTCTTCAGACCACACAGCTCCGTCGCTGCACCAGCGGTTGATTGTTGCTGTTGGCGCCACGGAATGTTGACAGTTACATTCAGTTTTTCTCCGAAGTACGAAGGATTCTACGAAATGAATAAAAACGGAAAGAAGTAACGAACGCGACAAGGAGCAGTCAAACTGCACGTTTCGGGTAGTTTAATGCGATGACAATTTTAAACGGTAAAGTACGTAGGGGTATGAATTAACAGCCATTACACAAATCGACATTCAAAGCTACGCCCTCCACAGACAAACTCACTAAAGTTAACGTCCTTACCACATCTCATGTAACACACAACTGTCATTAACTATTTCTTATGAACTACACTTAACTAAGCCTGTAATTCATTACGAAGTTGTCTATTACTACTACTACTCTCGTATTTTTCTTAGGTAAAGTACGAGCAAAATACTCACACGAGATAGCAGTCTATCTTCTAGCATGCAATCATCCAGGAAACAGTTCCTCCGGCCAGAGCATTTCCTATTGCGACACAAAAAGATTTTGTAATTATCTGTACCAGGAATTCATCTGTAACATTATAAACTGAATATTTAGTAAAAGGGAGAACCGAATTACGTACTGCATAGTGTGAATGAATGTTGCAATTTTGGCGGCAAAAACGATAAACAACCACAAAATAGAAAGCCTTAGCTAGAAATGTGTTCCATCGTAGGGCTGTAGTGACAGCTGAGTCGTTCGTGAAATCTCAATGGCGACCACAGCGGCTGAGACGCGTTTAGAGACAGAGGAACCGAACAGCAGCAGCACGCACCGACGTGTGACGTCACACGGAACCCTTGTCTCCGTTGACGACGCGTGACGTCTTTCGCCACATATACTCATTTCTCTTTATCGATGATTTCGCTATTTTTTCACTTTGGAACATCAGCATCTTTTCTTGGTATCAACAGAATCAAATTAAACGCGCTCTATAATACTTTGCAACCGCTATGATTATTAACAGTTTTACAAATCTTTAACATATTGCAGCGTGTCAGCAACTGTGAAATGTACAGCAAATAAACAATGTTTTCAGCCTTCAGTTGCAAGGTAATTTTACTCGTTTACCTAGGTTTCGATTCCTCGCCGCGTAACGGCTCACGACGCCTAGTTTTCGAGCCGCTTACGTGTGGTCCTGATTTATGGCCGGCGCAGCTCCGTCTACGTTCGCCCTAATGGTTTTAATTTTGACTGACATAATCTTATGATTATGCGTCTTTAATGTTTTAATTTTTAATCTGTGACATGGCCAGTGTTTGGCTCACAAAATAATTTCATTGTTGTTCTGAAGAAGATTCCATTACTGGAATCGAAACCTAGGTAAACGAGTAAAATTACCTTGCAACTGAAGGCTGAAAACATTGTTTATTTGCCGATTAACAGTTTTACATTATACTTTTTACGAAATACTTACTCGTTAGTTACCGTATTTCGTCACTCATCACTCAGCTTTGAGCAAAATACGTATACATTTGAAACTTGGCCAGCTTTTACAGGGTACACCTCCAGTAGTAATTGGTGCATAAAATATATGTGTAATATACACGCAAATCGTAATCTACGAAAAAGACAAAGGTCAATTCGTCTTTCTGTTTAAGTGAAACACTCGAGTCTCTCCCTGCTTGCAACGAACTAATGTCTGAAACTCTGCCCACAGCACAATTTCGTGTACACTGCCAGTTTCGAGGTGCTTGCCCAGTACCGTGTCCCAATCAGTCATCAGTTACGTCGATTTTAATCTGTCCAGAGAGTGCCGTACCGCCGCCCACAAATTACTCGATACTCTTCCTACGTAACAGAAACTGTCCGGCCCTTGCCTCACGCTGCTGTTCATATTTTCCGTTTCAAGATCGGCCAGACAGCCGGTCGCTCCCAACACGTGACTCACGACGTCCTTCTCTGAAGATAGCGTTTCTTCCAGCGTCACACCTAACTGATTAAGCTTCTTGTTACCCCATGCCACGAATGGTGCTATCTTTTTAGAAGTACCCAACAAAAAAAGAAATACAAGGTATTATTTTAAGTTGCTGATAATTACTGTTCGTAGGGAGTACGGTCAACGTGATATCCAGATGATTTTTTTCCTTCCTCTTTGAACAATTATATTCTGTGTAGTGTTGGAAAATCACACGAAAAGAAGGGTTTGTTTACTTCCATTCTCTTAAAAAGCAAAACAAAACATAAACTTATTTCATGGTTTTAATACATACTTATTTCATAGCGCTTCCCACGGCTTTGCTCGAGAACGGAGGCAACCTGTAGTCCACTCTGCGTTATACGATACCCTCTGGCACAGCGCGGAGGCGGATTTGAACTCGCAGCCGGCTGTCTCTCTGACGTGGCAGTCTTGCCCGCTCACAGTTATTTCACGTTACCTTCTTTCATCCTAACAGGCAACAGATTTCGACGTACGGATGCTCCGTTTTATTTCACGAAAATACGTGATTTGCGCCGAACCAGCGATACGGAAAGACACATTCTGTTGGCGCCTCGCGCTGCAGAAAGCAGTTGCGGAGGATGCAGTGTAGCCGCTGGCCGACAGATGGCAATATGCGACTTGCAGTGTTGAACAGTGATATAAATAATAAGATATTACAAAGAAATAAACAGTGCAGAAAAGGCTAATACGTCTTTTGGGCGCCATTGTGTCACACAACCATGAAGGACAATGTATAGAGTATAGTACTGGAAATAGGATTTATGATACGGTTTCAAATACAGCTGTAATTGTAGAACGGAGGAGGAATGTAGAGTGTAAAAATATCTTTTTTTTTGTCTGTCTTCCCGTTCTGCAAAAGGAACGATATGTGAATATTCGCTTTAATTGCGCCAACGAGAATATGAAACGTACTTTAAGAGTACTACATATGGCTAGCAAATGTGGTATTCATAAACCGATCGCCGAGTACCATTTCCGGTTCGTTATGTGAACACTTTCGTATAGATTCTCGCAATGCGGTTTTAGATGCCGGTTTTGCTACCGTATATTGAAAGTGAAAGTCGATACCAGAGCTATCCATCATTTTGCGGTTTTGAAGCATATTCGATTTTGTCAAATGCTAAGTATTGAACTGCTGAAAATGCGGTTAGTACTCCTGTCACGCCGTGTCCGGCATATGTAACGGTACTCGATGGCAAACCTTGCTCAAGTTACTCCTATTTTTGACATACGTCGCTTAACGACTTCCAAACGCGTCGTCGGCCAGTGTTCCGCCACAAGCACGAAATAGTAAAACCATCTTCGGTTTCGCATATTGACGGTGTATTGATTCTGAAACGTTTAATCGGACCTTCAGATCGCAGTAATGGAGAATCTGACTTTTATCTTTCCGTCTCCTGCAGTCCACGGAGCTCCGTCCATACAGCGATTCATTGTTGGTGCCAGCGCTCCAACATGTCGGCAGTTTATCGCGAGTAATGGCTGTCTGCTGACGTAAGTGGAAACAGGAAAAAATGATAATAAACGCACAACCACCAGCCAGACTTTGGATTTAGCACAGTGATAAGCGAGTAAACTTGTACACGATAAATTACGTCGATGGGGCGCACATAAATGGGACTAGGCTACATAAACCCACATTTAGAGTTATGCCTTCACAGACAAACTCGCAAAAGTTATATTTCTTCCCAAACGAAATTAGGTATCGTTTTCTTCGCTGAAAACGACACTGACTTCCACTAACCACTGCTGGCGTCATTTTTGTATGTGCTCCTTTATGCCCTCTGTCCGCATGTAAAAATAGTTCAATAATTGTAACGGTAGAGATATACAAAATATCACCCTCTGGCTTCATAATTATCGTGTCTGCACTCACACATGCCATGTGACGGTCGACCACCGGTTTCTTCAGATGGCAGCGATAACGATTTATTGCCGTGAGACAATCTTGTACGCAGACATGGAAAGCGAATCGCGAAAGTGAGCGTTCATCCCTACAGAAAGTAACCGTCGTATTCGTCACTGAAAATTGATATAAGTGATAATATTTTCCATAATCGATCATTCTCGGAAGCTAAACGTTTGGTCGACCCATCACCGTAATTACATTTCTCCTCAGTTCTTAGGTTTTCAGGCCATCAGCAAAATATATGCGTACAATTACAAAGACGTGCAATTTAAAAAATGCTGCGAAAAGAGTTGTGGACTGAACATTCCGTTACAACTGGGAACGGCGTTTCTCACAGCGGCATTCTTGTGACACACGCTCTCGGTGTTCACGCCGCGTTAAATCTGAATAGCAAATTTATCCAGCCGACTGCAGCCGTGCTGCGAAAGAAGGTGTCGATGTCGGCATGCCGAAAACGTAAACAGGTCTCCGATATCCTCTGCAGTCTCTCAACGCTAAGACAACAGCCGCCGTGACGGTACAAGTTACTGCTGAACGTTCTCGTCTCTACGGCCTGTCTTTTGACAGAACTGATGTCCCTTAGCTTTAAGAGAATACACATAACGTAGCTAATTTTGGCTAATAGCGATCGTAGTTTATTTACGACGCTATGGCAGCATGAAAACGGTGGTCAGATTGAACAAGAGGTACGACATACTTACCTTGATTAAGAGGTAGCTCATTTTCGTTTACTTTGACGTTTGTAACACATGTGATTGTTTTCATTTCGAAAGAAGTGCTGTGTGGTACGTCAGTTAAGTACGATACATGGAAATGAGATGCTTTAAGTTTATCTTGTTCTCACCGTGAAGACTGGTTAATCCAAAGACTGTGTTGTTGCATACATTTTCTGTGAATTACCTTTCATTTTGAGTAAAGACGTCCATATGACAGATTTCGGTTACGTTCCTGCAGAGCCTAAAATAAGCTGTTGCGACCCTTAGTTGCTAAAATTCCTATGTTTCACACTATCTATTCGTCCTACATCTTTGGTCAAACGTCTTTTCCTAATCCTGTATAACGCTGCTCGATGGCAAACCTCGCTCAACCAGCACTGCTCAAATTATTCATTTTTTTTACGTACGTTACACATACGTTGTTGGACGACTCGCAACCCGGTCGTCCGCCTATATTCCGCGATGTCACTGAAGGCCAGCACGCTATCCACAAAATCACGAAACTGGTACCATAGTTGCATATTGACACATTACTGATTGTGAGTACATTCACAAATCCAGATGGTAGTGATGTAGAGAAGCTGCGTTGACTTTTACGTTAATTCTCCGTCTCTTGCAGCCGTAAGACCTTTGTCGCTGCCTCAACGAATGATTGTTGCCGCTAGCGCCGTGGAAACCTGGAATTTGAGGCTCGTTTCACACTGGGACACTTGTGACGTCACCGGTGACTGTGGCGAACACTCCTGGGTCACTGGTGTCCCACACTGCGGCTGTCGCCGACTGACTAGTTGGTGAAATGGACTCGAGCGACGAGGAACTGTTGTTAGTACTTGTAACGAGGAGGAGGAGAATGAAGACAAAACGTTCATTACACTTACATCCACTGCTACGTGATCGGCTGGAGAAAGGATTGTGTTACACCCTTTATGACGACCTGAGACAATCTGAGAAGAAGTTTTTTCAGTATTTTCGAATGTCAAAAACTTCATTTGATGAACTACTAGAAAATGTGAAAGAAGCAATCACAGGAAAAGACACTATACTAAGGAAGGCTATCCCACCAGAGGAAAAACTTGCTCTTACATTAAGGTAGGTACTGTAGTATTATTTTATTTTATTGAAAGCACATTTTACAGATTTTAACTGGTATTAATATACATTGCGAAATATTGTAAAACTTCCACTGATAGTTTTAAGTTCATTGTTTCTCTGCCTGTGCTGTTGAAAAGTATATTAAGGGACTCATCACTGTACTCGGAGGCCGCTGGCGAGCACACAGCTGGTAACTGATGGGACAACCTCGACTGTCCTCCAGAGTAGCCTTGAACTGTCCCATGAAATGCACGGTCGTGATGCGGATCCCCCGTAGCGTAATTTGGTACCGGCGCAAATCCTATTTGCTTCCTCTTCGAGCAGAAGCGCTGTAATATTGTTGGGCATTAATAATGACATTCATCAAATCTGATTTCACTTTCAATCTTGCATGACTGGGTAATTTTTTTAATTCAGGTACTAAAGACTGCATAAACAAGCTTGCTGTGATGAATTGTCTTTTCTGGCGTACTTTTCCTTCAAAATGTTATATAGGATATCATCTTCTTCAAGACTCTTCTTTTCACGTGGCCTTTTTTGCCGTCGCTCAGCAGTTTTTTCACGTGCCTCCTGCTCTAAATTTTCTCCTTCATCAAACTCATTTCTGTCTTCATCATCATCATTGTCAATACCAGAAGTAGTGTTCTTACAGTCAGTTGTTAGGAATCGCAGCTGATCGAAGTAGATATACACTTCTTCCTACCAGTTGCTGCAGAACCACTCTTTTCTGTTATTTGCCTTAATAACTCTCTGGTATAACTGGCCCTTAAGCTCTTCCATTTCCTTTGGAGGATTGTCCCTGCAACAAACAAAAACCACCATAGTATTGTAATATCTAATCTATAAAAATGAATGTTTGTTTGGTTTTGTTCGTATTTTATGCGCAGCCGTACCGTTCATCCGATTGCGACGAAACTTTGTCACTTGCGCGAAAGTTATAGGCAGAGTACAATTATTAACATTTATTAAAATTATAGTTGCCAGGTGTTTCAGCTGGTTATCTATAATGTCTACGTGTACGTGCGTGTGTATGCTTGTGTGTAACCTCCATAATTTTGTAGTTTTGCTCCATATGCTTTATCTTTTTTTTACAGGTACTTGGGGGCCGGATCATCCAATGGAGTATCAAATATCTCGTATATTATACGAGACGTTTGCTCTGCCATATGGCGTAAAATGAAGTCAAAATGTTTTCCCGACCTCTCGAAAGATCTATGGCTTGCCTCAGCTGAAGGATTCCATAAGAGCGCCAACTTTCCTCATTGTGTGGGTGCAGTGGACGGGAAGCACATCAGAATTGTAAAACCCACTTCCAGTGGTTCACTCTACTATAATTATAAGAACTATTTTTCCATTATGTTGTTAGCTGTTTGTGATTCGACGTACAAATTCTTATTTATAGACGTTGGAGCATATGGTAAATCGTCCGACTCAACTGTGTTTCGTAATACAGTGTTAAATAATAATCTACAAAATGGTACGCTAGATTTACCTGCACCAAACAAACTGTGATTATCGTTTGAAAGACCTATGCCATTCATGTTAGTAGGAGATGAAGGTTTCGGATTGTCAGAATTCATTTTGCGCCCTTATGGTGGAACGTATTTAGACATTAAAAAACGTGTGTTCAACTATAGACTGTGCAGAGCTAGAAGGTACATCGAGTGTACTTTTGGAATTATTGCAAACAAGTGGCGCATTTTCTATCGACCACTGGATGTTAAATTAGATTTGGTGGAGTTTATTGTGAAGACATGTTGCCTCCTCCATAACTTTGTGCGTGATCGTGATGGAATACAGTTTGAGGATACGTTAACTATTCAGGGATTGCAGGACATGTCACCTTGCTTGGTCCGTGGAGGAAATATTGCGAACGGTATCAGAGAAGATTTCGCAAACTACTTCATCAGCCCTGAAGGCGAAGTGCCATGGCAGCTGCAAAAAATCTAAGTGCTAGAAATGTTATGTGGACATTAATGTCGTTGGGCCTAAATGTTCATTGGAATTGTATTTGAAATGTGCAGTGTTCAATTATTACCATGTTAACTGTAACAAACCATACTCTTGCATCACTGAACTGATTAAAACTTGCAATTAAAATTATAATTACAATGCACTTTTTTGTATTACAGTTGTGTGTACCTAATTGAACAGAACCCAAGCACGAGCACTGTTCTCATTCGGGTGTCAAAAACTTGTAAGTCAATAGTATTATGGTAAATAAATAAAATTCATTATTATAGTAACAACATATGCGTAAATTATTGTTGTTTTGAATAATATTTTAACTGTATTTGTCGGACCACAAGGCGGAGCGCCTTATTACACTACGAAAAGACGTACCCTTAATTCTGTTATGAAAATGTTGGAATAAAACTATTTATTTTATTTTACTTTCATTCGCCCTGTAGGGGTGAGTACATGGTTTCTGCGCTCATCCATTTTGTCCATTCTTCTCGCATTGAGACTGCATAAGAGTACACTTGCTATTGGTAATGCAAAAGAAAAGGGGTGAGGGATAGCGTTCTCCTTGTAGGTTATTAACCTCCTAGCCTCGTACAGGGGGTAGAAAATATATTGCGCTATTCTTGTGGTCCCAAAAAATACGGTATTAAAGTGAAAAAAGAATGTAGAACTTGCCAATTTTGTTTCTTTCATCTATGCTCTTTTCATCGAAATCAGGCACAAACTTCGTAATAATTTCCTGCCAAGCTTTCATTTTCATGACTTTGTTACTGTAGTCATCGCTTTTCATATCCCAAATAACGGGACGACTTTCCACTTGACTTATAAAATCTTCTGTGTTGATGAACTCTATTAAACTGATGGCTGCACTGTGTGGAGAACCACTGGGCTCAGCAACGGCTGCCTGTCTGTTGGCAACTCCGCACTGCTGTGTCTGTGATCGGTGTCCCAGTGTGAACACTCCAATACAGGCTAATGCATGTCCGGCGGTGACCGCAGCGAACAGTGTCGCTGTCCGTCACATGTGACGAGGGTGAGTCACTGCTGGGCCACCGAACTCGGTCACTCAGTGCAGTGTCCCGGTGTGAACGGTCCAATTCAAACGAATGTATCTCTATCAGTGACCGTCACAAGTGTCCCAGTGTGAAACGAGCCTTACACCTTACTTAACTACGTGCTCGAATTGTTTACCATCGACTGCAGACTTGCAATCGCCGTTCGAGAGAAAGATGAACAGATAAAAGTAGACTGGATGTTACGTCGTAGCGTCCTGTGGGGATGCGACGGCGCACACAGCCTGGTCTGACTGGGGCTTCGTGACAGGCTGCACCTTCCAGCGCTGCCCTCAGAGATGAGCAATCGAGAGCGGCAGGCCACTGTAGTGCAGCACTGCTTCCTATCGGATGACCGAGCTGGGCAGCCGTCGTGTCGGAACCACGCACGCTGACTCTTATCCGGCGTTCCGTCTTCCAGGAGAAGAGACGGAGTGTTCGTAGGGAAGGGTGCCTCTTTAACAGCCCTGCGATGACGTCACGGTGGAGTTTCCTACGGCGCCGCACCACGCGTTTACGCTCCACGGTCGTCGGTGCTGTGCGTGGCGGGGCCGGCGTGGACTTTGAGCTGGCCTGCAGTGCACGTTACGTAAATCTACATTACTGCCGTTCGTGAGCGTCGCTTCCTCGGTAAAGGGGTAACACGTTGGAAAATCGCAGTGTCGCGTCCCTGGGGCCGCAGAGCAAAGCGGCAGAATTCTGCACCGACGTTCGAAATCACGTCCTCCGGGCGGCTGATGCAGCGGCAGACGACGAGGGTGGGATTTGTGTCGATGCGAGATGCGGCTGACACTCGCCTGGCCGATCCCACGTTCCTCGGCACGACGCACCGCGGGCTGAACGACCGCCGCAGCCGGGACGGCTCCCTCGCGAGCTGCGCCGGCCGCAGCCGCCGTCGCCGCCCCCCTGCCTGGCGCCGGGACTGCCCGCTCGCGCTGCTGGCCTCAGAACTCGTGCGAGGGCCTCACGCGACGGGCAGCGTCGATCGGGATGGCCGTCCCTGCCGTTTCGACAGCATTTCTTCGGCATTCGCCGTACAGAAGCGGCACGTCCAACTTCTCCTCATCAGCGTGCGAGGAGCCTTACAGTGGAAATGACCTGCCGACAGCAGACACAGTTCCTGCTGGTCCCGCAATGCAGACGAGTAAACAGTCGACATGCTCACACAAACAAGTAGCCTACCATCAGCCTCTTTAAACGCTATAGCCGACTCCGGCCGACTTGCCTCTCACTCTTAGAACATTTCTCGGATTATTTTGCGAAAAGTTTCAACTCCAGAATCAACAATCTCCATATCCCTGTACTCGTCTGTTCAAGCGCATTCGGACGCCGTTAAAAAAAAAGTATATCACCGTATTTTTGAAAAATCACACTCGCTTCAATATCTCGATGTCTTCTTAACATTCTCTGTGATTCACCAGAATACGTACCCGCAAACCACTGGCGATCGTCAGCAGTACAGGTTCCACAAATGTATGCCCTGTTATACCAAATGTAAGCAAACCCGAACTCACATAGCTGGGTAGCCGCGCGGTCTGGCACGCCTTGTCACGGTCCGTGCAGCTCCCCCCTTCGGAGGTTCGAATCCTCCCTCGGACGTGGCAGCGTGTATTTTCAGTAGTGCAAGTTAAAGTTAGATTAAGTAGTGTGTAGGCTTAGGGACCGATGATCTCTGCAGTTTGGTCCCATAAGACCTTATCACAAATTTCCAAAAAAACATTTTCTCACATACTGTCGTCTGTTTATTGTCACGGCTGTCATACAAAGTGCTCAAAACGTTGATAACGAGAATTGCTATAAAATGATTTTCGAGAAATTATACTGCACGTTGAGTTACATTAGGAGTTACCGGCATTACAGGCTCGTGTTGTAACGCATTCCGTGCCTTTGGCAGTCATCGCTGTTTTCTAACAGAATGCTTGTTTTAATTTTTCCCACAAATGAAAACATAGTAGTGTTAAGTTTGGCGAGTGAGCAGACCATTTCGCGTTTTATGAACGACCGTTCCAGTGCTCTCCAAGTGTTCTCTCCAGAGACTGCGCCGCCAGACGTGAGAAACCGGGGGTCACGATGATGAAACATTGGTTGCCTTATGTCCCCCAGTAGCTGCGGCGGCAGCACATCTGAGGAACTCGAGATGTCCGGGTGTGTTTAGATTCCCGTCAGTAGACCGCAGACCACGATGCGGGTCTCGAAAAACACGCACTCAATGACAACATACCGATGGCATCGCTTTTGTCGACTTCCTCGAGTCGTATTGAATTTTCAGCTGACGATTACAGCGTGTTGCGAAGATTGACTTTCCCACGGTGTATAAACGATTGTTCTTCCTTAAGGTACGTTCTCCTTGTTGCGATTGTTGCCATTATCGTTCAACAATGATCGTCTAACGACAATCGTAGAACGCTATTGCTCTGAATAGTGCTGAATAGTGTTCGAGCGTCTGCCGACACGGTCATTAAACGGCGATCGTCCGTCTCGAATAGTTCCTACGGTCGCTCGCGATTTCCGTTGTGGAAGGCCACATCCGTCACGGCTCCGTTTGATGTTTTACCGGATTCCTGATACAGTATACTTGTGAAACTGTCGTACACGCAGATCTCCACTCCATCGCTACCTCGGAGACGCAAGTAGGCTGACTGTAACACGACGTTCAAACTCACTTACATCTTCATAAACTGCCATTCTAGCAGTAGTAACCTATTTAACAAGTGCGCCAGACACCTGTTGTCTTAGACTCACGCGCCAAAGTCACTAGTATAGGCAAGCGTATTCAAACACAGAGATATGTAAACAGGCAGAATACGGCGCTGCGGTCGGTAACGCTTATATAAGTAACAAGTGTCTGGCGCATGTATTAGACCGGGTACTGCTGCTACAATTGCAGATTATCAATATGTAAGTGAGTTTGTACGTGGCGTTATAGTCGGCGCAAGAGCGATGGGACACAGCATCTCCGAGGTAGTGATGAAGTGCAGATCTTCCCGTACGACCATTTCAGGAGTGTACTGTGAATATGAGGACTCCGATAAAACGTCAGATCTCCGACATCGCTGCGGCCGGAAAAAGATCATTCAAGAACGGGACCGACGTCAACTGAAGAGAATCGTTCAACGTGACAGACGTCCGACTCTTCCGCAAATTGCTGCAGATTTCAATGCTGGGCCATCAGCAAGTGTCAGCGTGCGAATCATTCAGCGAAACGTCATCGATATGGGCTTCCGGAGCCGAAGGCCCTTGGACTGTTTATGGCTGGAAGCATGTTGCCTGGTCGGACGAGTTTCGTTTCTAATTGTATCGAGCAGATGGACGTGTATCGCTGAAACAACCGGTTTTCGGCTGTATAAATTTTTTCCACTCCAGTTTAACCTGAATTTGAAAAGCGCTCAAACTAACCTGTCTCTGAAGTAACCGATTGTCGGTTTATCGTTCCTATTACGTCCTGTATAAAGTAGAAATCGAACAAACACTGAAAAATTTTTCTCCTTAGTTTCGTGATACATAGAATCAAAACAATTAAATAAGCAAACAAAATGAAAGCACCGAGCGTCAACCGTTCGCTGCTTTTCTCGAAAAGTGATGGGTGGTTGAATTCCAAAAGACATCAATATTCGCCTAACGACTCCAAGTTTCAGAAACTGCGCTCAAAAATCGAGGATCGCGCGAAGGTTGCAACCAGATGGAGGCGTGTTATGTAGACACTGGGAAAAGATCAGCTACCTTCTACTTTTACTGAATGCTGTGAATGAATTGTTATGTTTCTAATTTATTACTCTTTTATGGCAGACAAATATTTAATCCCTTAAAGCACGTGAAGCATTGCAGGTCAGTGCCATGTCGCTTCGGAAAACATTTTACCAGTAGAATGGGAAAACGACTCAAAGTTGCAAATTGTTACTTTTTACTGGCTCTCAGCACTATGGGACTCAACTTCTGAGGTCATTAGTCCCCTAGAACTTGGAACTAGTTAAACCTAACTAACCTAAGGACATCACAAACATCCATGCCCGAGGCAGGATTCGAACCTGCGTCCGTAGCGGTCTTGCGGTTCCAGACTGCAGCGCCTTTAACCGCACGGCCACTTCGGCCGGCTTACTTTTTATTCATTCGATGACTAGTTTCGGGCCGAGACTCATTTTTAAATCACCATAACATAGTCGAAAATGGCATTTCCGAAGAAGTAAAAAAATGGGCAATGAACATTTACAGTGCATACAGATAAGTTATCTGTATGCACTGATCATTGCATATTTTTGGCGTTTTCGGAAATACAATTTTCGGATGTGTTATGATGATTTGAAAATGGTAATGATGATTCATCGAATGAATGAAGGGTAAAAATTTGCAACTCGGACTGGTTTTTCTGGTTCTACTGAGTAACCGAAGTTCGACAGTATTTTACGTCACCTCGAAAACATGTCTGCAGAGCGGCGCTGGTGCCACCGGCAGTGCGAGGCACCGCCGCGCGGGCCGTGCGGGGGCGGGCCCCGCTACGCACCGCACGCACCCGCGTCCCTTGTGAGGCGGCGCCCGCGGTGGCTCCGGTGTCGGTGGACTCCGCCGACGACCGACGTCGGCCGGAGGCGGCCGGCCGATCTTTCCAAATCGGTACGCCGCTGCGTGCGCCGCCACACTACGGCGCGTCTTCCCTCCCGAACGTACAGACTTCGGACGACAATCGGTGAAGTTCAGATGAGCTAGTTTTCTTCGGTCAAACCGACTGATTTTCTCACGCACTAAATATGGAGCGTCAGAAACCGACAAGAGTGAGTTTCTGGCATCCTGAGGATCAACATATATCGGGATATAATCCAGAATACACTCCTGGAAATGGAAAAAAGAACACATTGACACCGGTGTGTCAGACCCACCATACTTGCTCCGGACACTGCGAGAGGGCTGTACAAGCAATGATCACACGCACGGCACAGCGGACACACCAGGAACCGCGGTGTTGGCCGTCGAATGGCGCTAGCTGCGCAGCATTTGTGCACCGCCGCCGTCAGTGTCAGCCAGTTTGCCGTGGCATACGGAGCTCCATCGCAGTCCTAAAACACTGGTAGCATGCCGCGACAGCCTAGACGTGAACCGTATGTGCAGTTGACGGACTTTGAACGAGGGCGTGTAGTGGGCATGCGGGAGGCCGGGTGGACGAACCGCCGAATTGCTCAACACGTGGGGCGTGAGGTCTCCACAGTACATCGATGTTGTCGCCAGTGGTCGGCGGAAGGTGCACGTGCCCGTCGACCTGGGACTGGACCGCAGCGACGCACGGATGCACGCCAAGACCGTAGGATCCTACGCAGTGCCGTAGGGGACCGCAGCGCCACTTCCCAGCAAATTAGGGACACTGTTGCTCCTGGGGTATCGGCGAGGACCATTCGCAACCGTCTCCATGAAGCTGGGCTACGGTCCCGCACACCGTTAGGCCGTCTTCCGCTCACGCCCCAACATCGTGCAGCCCGCCTCCAGTGGTGTCGCGACAGGCGTGGATGGAGGGACGAATGGAGACGTGTCGTCTTCAGCGATGAGAGTCGCTTCTGCCTTGGTGCCAATGATGGTCGTATGCGTGTTTGGCGCCGTGCAGGTGAGCGCCACAATCAGGACTGCATACGACCGAGGCACACAGGGCCAACACCCGGCATCATGGTGTGGGGAGCGATCTCCTACACTGGCCGTACACCACTGGTGATCGTCGAGGGGACACTGAATAGTGCACGGTACATCCAAACCGTCATCGAACCCATCGTTCTACCATTCCTAGACCGGCAAGGGAACTTGCTGTTCCAACAGGACAATGCACGTCCGCATGTATCCCGTGCCACCCAACGTGCTCTAGAAGGTGTAAGTCAACTACCCTGGCCAGCAAGATCTCCGGATCTGTCCCCCATTGAGCATGTTTGGGACTGGATGAAGCGTCGTCTCACGCGGTCTGCACGTTCAGCACGAACGCTGGTCCAACTGAGGCGCCAGGTGGAAATGGCATGGCAAGCCGTTCCACAGGACTACATCCAGCATCTCTACGATCGTCTCCATGGGAGAATAGCAGCCTGCACTGCTGCGAAAGGTGGATATACACTGCACTAGTGCCGACATTGTGCATGCTCGGTTGCCTGTGTCTATGTGCCTGTGGTTCTGTCAGTGTGATCATGTGATGTATCTGACCCCAGGAATGGGTCAATAAAGTTTCCCCTTCCTGGGACAATGAATTCACGGTGTTCTTATTTCAATTTCCAGGAGTGTATTTAATAGCAGAAGCCACTATGTAGCACTGGTATCCAATGAGAGGGGCGTCTGTAGAACCTAACCTACTTGATTCATAGTATAGTTTCTAACCTAACCTAACCTCCTTTGGCCCAGTCAAAAAATGACGAAGGAGGTCGGGCCCAGCGTGCCCACGCTGTCGGCTGGCACTGTCGGGCGACGTCTGGCGACGGTGTCTGACGACCGTTGTCGGCGCCACTGCGATGGCAGCCGTACGGCCGGGGACGTCGCTGTCTCAGCTGTTCCGTACCGGTTCTTGCGCCGTGTGTTTGTTCCTCGTTTCTGTCGGCGTTGTTAGTAAAATAACACTGATCACGTTTCCCATTTCGTATAATAAAGCAATATTTCGAACTGATATTGTTGTGGCGTTGCAAGACAGCCACGCCACTCGGAAGTAGCCGAAAGGCACGCGTACACACACGCCGGCTGGCGTGAGGTCTGAAACAGGATACGTAATTAATGCTATAACGAAAAGTACGGAGCTTCTGTTTACTTAAATTTAATTCATCCTTGTGGTACATCGCTCTTGAGACTCTCAGATATGGTTAATGGCGCCTTGCTAGGTCGTAGCCATGGACTTAGCTAAAGGCTATTCTAACTGTCTCTCGGCAAATGAGAGAAAGGCTTCGTCAGTGTAGTCGCTAGCAAAGTCGTCGTACAACTGGGGCGAGTGCTCGTACGTCTCTCTAGACCTGCCGTGTGGTGGCGCTCGGTCTGCAATTACTGACAGTGGCGACACGCGGGTCCGACATGTACTAATGGACCGCGGCCGATTTGAAGCTACCACCTAGCAAGTGTGGTGTCTGGCGGTGACACCACAGATATTACGGTTTTTACTCTGTATTCAGGAAAAAATTTAAAAAAGCGCCTGTTACAACGGAGACGAAAGAAATACCGGAAAATACCGGTTATTCGGAACTAAAATACCGGTATCGGCTTTAACCGGTCAGTTTTTCCCATTCCTGCCAGGCACTACTGTGCCACCACTCTTCCATTAACAAAGCTGTGTAGGTAAAGTCATCGCTAATCACCCAGGGCTCCGGAATGTCACATTTCGAAACATTTTACTATTAATACTGTCTGCATGTTCATTAATGGGACATCACGAACACGAACAGCTACGATCTCAATACAGTTCCCTAAGGCAAGAAGTTACTTCTACATCCGCCGATGAATCTCCGATGCGTGACAGCTTTCTTCGTCTTCCCTACCAAAAAATGCTCGATCCAGTCACAAATTTCGCTCGAAACACCGTACAATTGTACTTTTGATAATAAGAGTAGACGTGGTACTGATTCAAATGACTTTCGGAAATCGAGAAGTACTCGGTCTACCTAACTGCCTCCATTCGTGGCTTTTAGTATGCCGTGAGAGAAGCAAGTGAGTTGGGTTTCACGAGATTGACGTTCCGAAATCCGTGCTACTTGACATAGAGGACCTCATTCTGTTCGAGCCACCTCGCTATGTTTTAACTCAGATTATCTGCTAAAATTGCACAACAAATCGATGTGGAGGATAGTTGGCGGCAGTTTTATGAATCGCTTCTGCTCCCCACTTTACCTGCGCTCTCTTCCGACAACTGGGGACGGTTTTCTGTTTGGGACATTATAATTAACAGAATACACCATATAAAAGAAAAGATTATGAATTGCGTCAATGCATAGCAGACGTGACAGAAAAGTTGATAGCGACCCGCTAAAACGTCCAGGTGCGGACTTTTCGCACATTTTTCTCGACAATAATAGTAAGCAGCGCACACAACACCGCACGTTAATCAACAATGTCTACTTTATTGCTACAACACTGTTGCATATTTAAAATTGAGAGCGAGTCCAAACGTTCCGTAGTGGTCCCACGTCATCCGCATTTGATGCATCATGAGACGAATACTTTAAATTTTGCGATTAAAGTGATTTTCATTTTCTGTTTAAAAAAGTGATGTGGTGACATCTGCTGAACAAACTTTCCTCACCCTACTGTACGACAAATTGCAGAAAAAACGTCGCGTTCTGGACAGGTCTCTAGTGCGGTGCATTAATTAAACTCCATATTTTCGTTGTATGCAAGTATATCTCCATGAAATAAGGTACTTTAGCTTTGCAAACACGTAAACAAACGTGGCGGCGCGTCGCTTTGCTTCTTTCAGCCACCCGCGGTTTGCCAGACATCAGGCCGTCACCAGAAACTTCATTTGAGAGAACAGTCAAAATAATACCGCACGAATTCTGCGGTGAGCGCCCTTGGTGCTGTGTCGTACCGCCAGAAGCACGTCCGTGTGGCGTCACGTGTCCCGTGCCGTGACCGGCCGACAGGAGAACAGGAAGCGGCTGCCGCGTCGATTTAAGGTCCGCGCACTTGTTTGTCAATCGTGAACCAACGAGTCTGTTAACTTAATCTCACTTTTGGAGCAGACGCTGTTTGTCTATGCTCCAAATGCAGGTAAAACATTTCTAACATACTCTGGCACTGTCTTTACAGAAGAAGAAAGCAAGATGCTGGTCCAGAGGTGACTTAGAATGAGAAATACACAAGCTGTAACCTGTTAAAGGGAAATGTTACACTCGGAACGTGACGGCTACGTCAGCTTTCTGCGAATGGACAGGGGAAGTTCTAATAACTTGTTTGGAGCACCTTCCCGCTCACATTGAAAAAGAAGACACAAGTATGAGAAAATTTATTCTCTTCTACTTGGTATTCTGTGACAGATTATTAAGGTACCACAGTGTGGGAACATGAAGCCTACATCGCCCTTGGAAGAATTTCGACTTTTTATTGTACTGTATCTTGTGCGCAGAATGCTGATTTTCTTCTTAGCCTTATCCTGCGTAAACTGTGGCTGGGAAAGATGCGACACGTCTACTATTTTGGTAACTGCCAGTGCTATTTTACTTTCTTGCTTGATCGTAGCTTGCACGGGTTTGTGGTGACTCACGATACACTCATATATAAATTCTAACAAAAGTAGTTCACTAAGAATGTGCGGCAAAACACCAGCACACAAGTCAGCTATGTTTTCAAATTTTCCATGAATCAAAATTTCGCTCAAACACGTCAAACACGCCCCGTGTCAAACAAAACTCTACACGTTCAAATATTTGGCACGCAGAGTAAAATTTGGTGCCACTATTTGATTGTGTAGCGGGCCTTTAGATCTTTTTAAGGATGAATTGCGTATCTGATAGTCTCAGTAGTTATACGTACGCCATACGAAAATGTGCAGCGTAACTGACAGGCAGAATTAGAGATTTCCCAAAAGTGTACAGATTTGGCCACGATTTGCTGTGTAAAAGTTTCGGGAAATATAACTTCAGCAGATTACCCGTGTTGCAAGTAAAACGGTTTTAAGATGGGTCCATTATTACGGGGAAAGCAGTTTTCAATTATCAAACTAGCAAACTTTCAAAAATATGGAGAGAAGCACTACCGCAGAAGAGGTGAAGGGAAGGCCAGAAGAGATAGAAAGGGGGGGGGGGGGAAGAGGGGGGGGACAAAATCCCCGGGCATCACGCCTCATGGGGGGCCCCACGTCTCTCAAGGCTTCGGCTGCCCTAGAATACAAAGCTGGCAAATGTGAGGCTGCTTTTGTAAAATAATTTCTTCATCCTGCACCTGCATAGCCAATCCAGCTCTTGCTTTTCACTTTTACCATTCTTACAGGTCAGCTGCAAGCAGTTCTATTTCTTGCTTAATCTTGAATGCACGACTTTGTCTTTAGACACTGTACATTGAAACCACGTTACTTGTGATGGAATCTGAAGTGTGCTTCCTTTAAATGCTGTCGGAAAAACTGCCAAAGCATTTGCGTAACAAATGTACACAGCAACAGCTGTAGAATGTCGCTATGATCTGTTACGATTGCCAACAACATTCAAATCTAAGGTAATCTGTTTGCATCACAAGGTGATTTTACACGAAACATGCAGAAGGTATTTTCATTCGAGAGTGGACACAAAATAAAATATAGTAAAATTTGATCAATTCAGAACGTGTATAAGTCGGAAATAGGCCCAAACCGTAGAAGTATTTCAGTCCCGACACATTCAATATACTTTTACAAGCTACATATATATATATATATATATACAGCGGAACGTGTCTAAAACGGATCGCTAATTCTACGTCTTTCTTCTTCTTCTTCTGCTTTTACGGCCTCATTGGACCACTTCAGTCAATCATTTCTGGTCCTCTTCTTTGGTATTTTCCCCTTCCGAGTGGCCCAGTATCTCTTCATTCGTTCCGATGCTTTTCGTCGTTCCTCATCTGTAAATACCCTTTTCATTGTATGTCGTTTGTCAATTTTTGGTTTAAATCTTATTTCTGTGTCCCTCAACTTCTTTAAATTTGGCGTTTTGTTCTGCAAATCATCCAGAGTTATTTCCAGTTCTTCCATATCCTCTCTTATTTCCTTAAGCCATCCTCCTTGTTGTTTCAAATTCCAGAGTTTCTCAATAATTTTCCTTGATAATCTGGTTTCTGGTGTCCTCAGAATGTGACCACAAAAAGAGATCCTTTTCTTTCGTATAGTATCAGTGATGGGCTCCAGTTCTCTGTATACCACTTCATTTGGAACTATCCGCCATTGCCCAGCTTTTTGATATATCTTATTTATGCATGTTCTAGCAATTCTTCTCTCTACTCTTAAAATTTTGTCAATTCTGTTTTTCTGGGTGACTTTAAAAAGAGTTTCACTTCCGTATGTAACCTCTGGTTGAACCACCGTCTTGTAATGTTTTAATTTTGTTTTAATTGATAGACATTTTTTATTGTACGTAGACCATGTTAGTTTTTGAGCTTTTATCATTTTATTAGTTCTTGCTCGCCATGCAGGTTTCTCGTCCAATTTATGTGTTATAATTTCACCCAGGTATTTAAATTGTTTCACTATTTTAATTTCCCTATTGTTCACTGTGATGTGATCTATTACAAGTGGATCCGTTACCATTATTTCAGTCTTTTGAAATGATATCTGGAGTCCTAATTTTTGTGCAATATTTTGTAAGCTTGTTATTTGTTTCGTGGCTTCCTGAATATTATTAGCTAGTAATGCTAGGTCATCAGCAAATCCCAAGCAATTTAGGTTTATTTTATCTTTCTTAGATCCAATTTTAATATTCATAGGATTTTCCTTGTACCATTCTCTCATTACATATTCAAGACCACCATTGAATAGCAATGGTGATAAACAATCTCCCTGTCTCAACCCTGTTTTAATCGTAAATGGTTCAGATATTTCTCCTCTAAATTTTACTTTGGATTTGGTGTTTGTTAAGGTTAACTGTATCATTTTTATTAATTTAGGATGAAGTCCAAAATTCCTTAATATTTTCATCATTGAAGATCTATGGATGCAATCATACGCCTTTTTGAAATCTACAAAGGTTATGACTAGTTGTTTTTGCCTTCTTTTGTAGACATCCATAACTAACTTCAAGGTGATTATCTGTTCTGGGCAGCTTCTCCAGGATCTAAATCCTCCTTGATATTCTCCCAGTTCCAGTTCTAATTGATCTTTACAGCGGTTGTATAGTATTCTTGACATGATCTTATACGTGCAGTCCAAAAGGGAAATTCCTCTATAGTTGTCTGGATTTGATTTTTCTCCTTTCTTATGTAATGGATGTATTATAGCAGTAGTCCAATTTTCTGGTAATTTCTCTTCATTCCAGATTTTTACTATGCATTGGTGTAATGCTATCTTTACTGGTTCTGCTGCATATTTCCAAAGTTCAGCAAACGTTTGATCTTCTCCACTTGCTTTGTAGTTTTTGAGTTCTTTCAAAGCTCTGTAGACCTCATTTATTGTAGGTGGATTTATATTTTCTGCTGGTGTTTTAATTGGGGTTTCTGTGTTTATCTGAAGAAGTTCTGGGGGGATCTTCACAATTTAGTATCTTGTTAAATGTTTCTGCTAGAATTTCTGTATTTTTACTATTGCTATGGGCTAGGTTATTACCTTTATCTTTTAACATTAATGTTGGAGGATCATATCTTTGTAATTGTCTGCCAAATATTTTGTAATAGTCTCTTGAGTTTGTTTTTTCACTATTTGTTTCTATCATTAGAAGTATATCTTTTTGGTACTGACGTTTAACTCTCCTTATTTTTTTTGTGTTGTCTTCCTTTGTTTTGTGAGTTCCAAATATGATTTTTCTGTTTTTTCATTTTGATGCCTTAACCAGGCTTGGTGTCGATCCAACACTGCTTCATCACATTCATCGTTCCACCACTGGTGTTTTTTCCTTGGATTTATAGGGGCAACTTGTTCAGCTATTTGTTTCAATTTGGGAATTATTTCTTCCAGATCATCTGTTATTTTTACATCCCTGGTTTGTGCTTCACAATCCTCAATTTGTATCAGTTTATGAGGGTCATAAGTTCTCTTCTTCTTCTGGTGGGATTTTTTCTTTGCTAATGGGTTTAATTTAATTTTAATTTTTATCATGTAATGATCTGATCCGGTATCTGTCCCTCTCAGTACTTTCACATTGTAAATTTCCTTGTGGTAATTCTTATCCATGCAGACATGGTCCAGTTGCCATTCTCCTTTTTTCCAGTCTGGATGTTTCCAAGTTTTTAGTTTACTTGGTCTTCTCTTAAAATACGTCGACTTTGAGATCATGTCATGGTTTCTGCAAAATTCCACTAGTCTTATGCCATTTTTGTTTGTTCTTCTTTGTGCTGTCCATTTCCCTATTATGTCTCTATATCTCTTTTCCCTTCCTAACTGGGCATTGAAGTCTCCAATTAAAATTTTGATGTGATTTTTATTAATGTTATTCGTCGTTTGATCTAAGAGCTCCCAAAATTTTTCTACCTCTTATCTGTGTTCTTTTTTATTATTTTTATCATTTGTCGGGGCATGGGCATTTATTATTGTGTACATTTTATTTGCAGCTTTTAGAGTTAATGTTGAGAGCCTGGGAGATTGTGCTTTAAATTCTATTATGGACTCTATTATTTTCAGATTCACCACGATTCCTGTTCCAAATTGTGGACACTGTTTCATGACTCTTTTCCCTGGTATTCCCTTTATTAAGAATTTACTGTGTAATGCCGAAAGTTAATTTTGACACAAAGACAATATATGCCTGACTATCTGCTCGGCGGCGCAAAACCGAGAAAAGAGCATATGTGCTGCGGGTGTGGGCATCAGACTGCACCGCTCTGTGCAACAACGAACAGGTTGACGAGTAGTGTCGGTGCATCAAAGGAAATGGTTCGTTCGTGAGCGCTCGGTTTGGCGGGGTCTCTGGTTTTCCATTATTATTGACGCATAAGGGTGGGAGGGGGGGGGAGGGGGAGGGGGGGGCGCACGCTGCAACACTGTAGCGCAACTGTGGACGCTGCTGCAATCGGTGCAGTGAAGGAGACGAGTGTTGTTCCGATGACGCACTAACAGCATTATTTTCTGTCCGTTTCATTTGACTAGTAGCGCCTTAAGTGATAAAATGATTCGAAGGAAAAGTACAAGTCGCAAACACTTACACTTAATGAAAACATTAAGATAATCGAGGCGAGTGAGAAAGACCAACTCTCTGTACACGAAATAATGCTCCGTTTCAAATGCGGTAAAAAACAAATTCACGATGCTTTAAGAAACAAGAAGAAGATACTGGATGAATGGATGATTGGGATGGGGCAAATGAAAAGAAAGGCGAAGAAGACGGGAGATGAAGAAACTAACCGAATAATGTGGGAATGGTTCGTAAGTGCGTGGGAAAATAACTTACCTTTTTCTGGACCCACGTTGCATAGTGAGCCAAAGAGCTTGGAAACACCGGGTTTATGCATACATGGGAAGGCTGTACAGTTTCAGAGCTAGGCACAACATCGTGTGGAATGAAGTGTGTGGGGAAGCTAAGGATGTGCAGCAAAGTGTAGCAACAGAACGGAAGACAATATTGTGCGACCTAACTGCGGATTATGATCCGAAAGACATGTTCGGAGCCGATAAAACGCGTCTGTTTCGTTGCGCACTGCCTTCAAAATCTCTAGCAATTCGTGGTGAAAAGTGCACCGATGGAAAAATGTCCCAGGAAAGACTCACTGTACTACTGTGTGGAAATATATTACGTGAAAAGGAGACGCCAGCTCTGACTGGAAAGGAAGCAAAACCGCGTTGTTTCGAAACTATAGGCCCAAGCAGCCTTCTAGTCACAGGGCAAAGCAATATAAAGGCATGGATAATGTGCGGTCTTACGGAAGAATGGCTGGGATCTTCAACGCCATAGTTAAAACATGAAATTGCCAAGTTTTCCTTTTCCCAGACAATGCAACCTGCCACCCGAAAATCAAGTAAGTTGTCAAACGTGAAACTGGCTCGTTTCCAGCCACGAACAATGGACCAGGGGGTTATTTGCATATACCAGTCCCATTACGTGCGATTGTAGATGCAATCTCGTATTCTTTGTGCTGAAGAAGCAGAAAGTGCATTTGCTCTGGCACGGTCAGTTTCTGTCCTGGATGTAAATTGGATTGGCTTGGCAGTAAGGGAAATGAAGTCCAAAACTGTTACCAAGTGCTTCAGAAAAGCGCAGTTTCGAGCTCAAGAACAAGACGCATTTATGGCCATCGAAACTCAAGGAAATGCTGCCTTAATTGGTTAATTTACTAAAATGCGAAACATTTCATGTATTGCAGATGACAACATTCAAAGTTATGACTTTCTGTCAACTCAGTCCACTTTGGGATGTCAGCAACAAATTTAACAGGTATCCGCAACACAGAAGATGATCTGCACGAAGAAAAGGAGCAAAATTATGCCCCTAGAAAAATTAATTTCCCGAAGAAGTTATTGCAGGCGTAAACGATGTTACGCAAGTTAAGTACACACAAATACTCCCCCGCTGTTGGAACTACAGTATAGTGCAAAACATTACGTAGAGTAAACGATTTTGAAAAGGAAATTCGCACAATTTCCCTCCTTGATATGTGACAAATAAGTGAACTGTAAAGGAAATAAACATAGGAATACTGTGTATTAAATACAACAATACACGAATTTAAAGTCGGAGTAAAAATACAAAAATGCCGTATAATTTATCAATTAGTGTAATAGTCTACTATTCTATTGTAGAATATACAGTAAACAAACGTCTATTGTGCAGGAGTGCACGTACTGCGTAAATACGTTCATAAATTTATACCTTTGTGCATGATACGTGACAAATTTTATTTAGCCTAGTGGGTTTTGTGTAATCTGGAAACTTGCCCAATTTGGAACAGTATTTTAGTCGCACGTGATTCCGTTTTGAGCGATTTTTACTGTATATCTGTTGTCCTGGAAGAACCCTAAAAGTGAAGAAATGAAATAAAACAGGTACAGTGACCAAGCTAATGGTGGGAAGTAAAGAGATAATGTTCTTCTTTTGTTCGTTTGCAGAAGAGCCATCTTACATGGGTTCAAATGGCTCTGAGCACTAGGGGACTTAACATCTATGGTCATCAGTCCCCTAGAACTTCTGAAACCTAACTAACCTAAGGACAGCATACAACACCCAGTCATCACAAGGCAGAGAAAATCCCTGACCCCGCCGGGACTCGAACCCGGGAACCCGGGCGTGGGAAAGGAGAACGCTACCGCACGACCACGAGCTGCGGACATCTTATATGGGAAGCTTTGCGTTACTTGATGTGAAATTATTTCTTGGTCAAAGAAGTTTGGCTTTCAGAGATTAATCTCAGAAAATTGGAGGTTCACATAATGGAAATTTCCTCGAATTATTAGTGTTCTAGAGTCACTACGATTCATTTATCGCAAATACACTCCTGGAAATGGAAAAAAGAACACATTGACACCGGTGTGTCAGACCCACCATATTTGCTCCGGACACTGCGAGAGGGCTGTACAAGCAATGATCACACGCACGGCACAGCGGACACACCAGGAACCGCGGTGTTGGCCGTCGAATGGCGCTAGCTGCGCAGCATTTGTGCACCGCCGCCGTCATTGTCAGCCAGTTTGCCGTGGCATACGAAGCTCGATCGCAGTCTTTAACACTGGTAGCATGCCGCGACAGCGTGGACGTGAACCGTATGTGCAGTTGACGGACTTTGAGCGAGGGCGTATAGTGGGCATGCGGGAGGCCGGGTGGACGTGCCGCCGAATTGCTCAACACGTGAGGCGTGAGGTCTCCACAGTACATCGATGTTGTCGCCAGTGGTCGGCGGAAGGTGCACGTGCCCGTCGACCTGGGACCGGAACGCAGCGACGCACGGATGCACGCCAAGACCGTAGGACCCTACGCAGTGCCGTAGGGGACCGCACCGCCACTTCCCAGCAAATTAGGGACACTGTTGCTCCTGGGGTATCGGCGAGGACCATTCGCAACCGTCTCCATGAAGCTGGGCTACGATCCCGCACACCGTTAGGCCGTCTTCCGCTCACGCCCCAACATCGTGCAGCCCGCCTCCAGTGGTGTCGCGACAGGCGTGAATGGAGGGACGAATGGAGATGTGTCGTCTTCAGCGATGAGAGTCGCTTCTGCCTTGGTGCCAATGATGGTCGTATGCGTGTTTGGCGCCGTGCAGGTGAGCGCCACAATCAGGACTGCATACAACCGAGGCACACAGGGCCAACACCCGGCATCATGGTGTGGGGAGCGATCTCCTACACTGGCCGTACACCACTGGTGATCGTCGAGGGGACACTGAATAGTGCACGGTACATCCAAACCGTCATCGAACCCATCGTTCTACCATTCCTAGACCGGCAAGGGAACTTGCTGTTCCAACAGGACAATGCACGTCCGCATGTATCCCGTGCCACCCAACGTGCTCTAGAAGGTGTAAGTCAACTACCCTGGCCAGCAAGATCTCCGGATCTGTCCCCCATTGAGCATGTTTGGGACTGGATGAAGCGTCGTCTCACGCGGTCTGCACGTCCAGCACGAACGCTGGTCCAACTGAGGCGCCAGGTGGAAATGGCATGGCTAGCCGTTCCACAGGACTACATCCAGCATCTCTACGATCGTCTCCATGGGAGAATAGCAGCCTGCATTGCTGCGAAAGGTGGATATACACTGTACTAGTGCCGACATTGTGCATGCTCTGTTGCCTGTGTCTATGTGCCTGTGGTTCTGTCAGTGTGATCATGTGATGCATCTGACCCCAGGAATGTGTCAATAAAATTTCCCCTTCCTGGGACAATGAATTCACGGTGTTCTTATTTCAATTTCCAGGATTGTACATTAGCAGGTCAGAGACGCACAAGAGCTGGAATGTGCTACAAGTGCGTTATCTGTCAAATGATAACCAAAATGAATTTGTTTCTAGTTGTGCCCATTGCGTCAGGACTGCTATCTTGAAACAGAGGGGAAATGTGAAGTATTACTCAATTACTGTCGATGCAGCTCCTGATTCAAATGATGGGGAACAGGCGACATTCATCCTGCGTTATATTTGTTTCAGTAAGGAAATGTACGAGTATATACAAGAAATAAATGAATGGCTTTGGCATTCGTAGACTGTAACCAGAAAACAGGAGTTGCTGTTGCAAGTGAGAGCTGTCACGAAGCAGATACGTTTCTCGGAGTGGTTCAGCTTCTATACGAGCTGTTCAGCTGCTGTCCACGACGATGGGATACTCCGAAACAGAGTGCTGGGACTTGTTCGTACTCCACGTCTGGCGTGCTCGGGTTGAAGCTGTGACGCCGGCTGCAGCTGACGTGGGTGAGGCTGCCGTTGCCGCTGGAACCCCGGAAAGTCGAGTTGTAAAATATCTGGGAGTATGCGTACGGAACGATTTGAAGTGGAATGATCATATAAAACTAATTGTTGGTAAGGCGGGTACCAGGTTGAGATTCATTGGGAGAGTGCTTAGAAAATGTAGTCCATCAACAAAGGAGGTGGCTTACAAAACACTCGTTCGACCTATACTTGAGTATTGCTCATCAGTGTGGGATCCGTACCAGGTCGGGTTGACGGAGGAGATAGAGAAGATCCAAAGAAGAGCGGCGCGTTTCGTCACTGGGTTATTTGGTAACCGTGATAGCGTTACGGAGATGTTTAATAAACTCAAGTGGCAGACTCTGCAAGAGAGGCGCTCTGCATCGCGGTGTAGCTTGCTCGCCAGGTTTCGAGAGGGTGCGTTTCTGGATGAGGTATCGAATATATTGCTTCCCCCTACTTATACTTCCCGAGGAGATCACGAATGTAAAATTAGAGAGATTAGAGCGCGCACGGAGGCTTTCAGACAGTCGTTCTTCCCGCGAACCATACGCGACTGGAACAGGAAAGGGAGGTAATGACAGTGGCACGTAAAGTGCCCTCCGCCACACACCGTTGGGTGGCTTGCGGAGTATCAATGTAGATGTAGATGTAGATGAATCTGTCAGCTGAAACACACTCTGTGGCAGAGGGTTCTTTAGGTTACGGAAGATCTTTCAAGTGATTAATCGTGACATCGAGTTGGCTACAGACTCGAATTACTACAAGCTCGACATACTACCACGGACATTGAGACACTACGCCTTGGCAGCTTATTGCATAACCTTTAATTGGGACACCATTCTTCCCGAATCTAAAGTTGTTGCCAGCGCAAATAATACCGGTCCTAAATTTTCGGAGGCACACACTAAGAACAGAAACTCATCTCGTGATGAAGCCAGGTACGAAGTGACAGGTGTAAATTCAGAAGATTTATTCACGATAAAAGGTTTTTATGTCAAAATTGACAGTCTAGTGTATAACTTGAAAACCCAATGTGAAACAGTGAAGATTGCAGATGAAGCATTTGGGTTTTTATAGAAATACACAAAGGTGGCTGATGATCAGTTCACCGAGGCATGCAAGTTATTTATCAATGAATACCATAACGATGTCAGGACAGATGTAGAGGAAGAAGTTAAATATTTGAAAACTATCAGAGTGCCAACTGCTTATACTTCCTTTGAAACAATTAGACCTCTCGAATAAGTTGCACGAGCTTAAAATTTCAAGTTCATTTCCGAATGTATGTGTAGCTATGCGCATCTCGTACCCTCTTCCATGGCTGTAGCTGAAGCATTAAGGTCTGTGAGCACTCTGGCTCGTGTTAAAGACTGTGTCAGACCCGCCATACATCAGCAACGTCTCTCAGATCTGGGGACCACGCCAACTGAACATACTTTGGCAAGGCCGCTGGACTTTGATAGGGTGATTCAATTATGTGCTGAACGAAGGGCTCGCAAAGCGCCACTGACAGTGTTACAGGCGAGTGCGCTACAGTGAGCTGCCTGCTGCACAACACACGGCGAGTGCGCTGATGTCCGTCTGTTTACTAAAATGTGTGGGCACGCCAGGGGACGAGCGGGCACATAGCACTCCACACGGCAGCCATACTGGCACCCCACATTTCCTCAATATGTAATACTCAGCCTTTTGTTGTAAAGTGAAGCCAAAGTAAATTATAGCAATCTAAGAAATAAAATTAAATGAGGCATACGTACGTATTACAGTAATTCGTTACTGTGTAGCTGCTCAAGTCAAAGTCGGAAGTTCATCAGCCGTATCAGCTTTTTCCGTTGCCGTGCAGGTTTTCGTCGAGCTGCCATCCAATTCCCTAGCTGTGGTGTTCTTTGATTCCTGATAATTGTCTTCATCACTACTTTTCAAATCAGTACCTATCACTACTGATTCAGTCTCCTTCTCCACGAAAGAGTCATGGCGCTGGTATTCTTTCTCGATATATTCGTATTTAACGTTGGCACACTCACTCGTGATTCGCCTGATTGGTGTGGATGAGTGGGATATTGGAGACGTGGATTACGACAAGTTTTGTTTCTCTACAGTCCACTTTATTTTATTTCTAACTAGCTGACCCGGCGAACTTCGTACCGCCTAACAGTCAATGAATGTCGTGTTACCTTTTAGCTGAACTAATTTAGGCTTTGATGAACGTAATACAATGATACAAAATAATATTAATATAGATAGAAATATAAAAGTATTTTATTTTGATGAATGATGATGAATACATACAGAATGAGAATAAAAATTAAAAAAATAATAATAATTAAGTATTTCAAACACATGTCAGAAAAAAATCATTGAAAACTATGTTGTGCAGGTTGGGATACACTCTGATTAATTCATTAACCGGATTTTCATTCAAGCACCTCGTGGTAAACGATATTCTTGGTTTTTTGGTCAGGCGCAAGAACAAATAATGCGGATGGTTTGCCGACACGTGAGCATGCCACGTACAATTGACCATGAGAAAAACACGCATTATCTAGATTGAGGCCACAAATAGTCAAGGATTGGCCCTGTGATTTGTTGATCGTCATGGCGAAGGCAAGACGAATCGGGAATTGAATTCGTTTAAACTCAAAGGGCATATCTGTTGGGATCATCGGAATCCTTGGAATAAGAACTTCCTCATCTTTAAACTTTCCTTTAAGTATCGACGCGTGAATCACATTGCTCATCAGTTTTCTTATCACCAAACGCGTTCCATTGCACAGTTTTGGTTGGTTTAAATTTCTAAGCATGATGACTACCGAGCCAACCTTCAGTTGTAAATTGTGCGGTGGTAAACCAGGCACATCCAAGGAGCTCAAAAATTCAGTTGGATAATTAGTGGCTTCTTCTTCGTTTGTTACACAGTCGATAGATTTGAATGAATACAGAGTACCTACGATTTGATTTTGAATTATAAAATTGAGGTCATCTACATCTTTATTTTTAGCCGCCAAAATTGCTCACTCACTTAACCATTTAGTATTTTTGTGGTTAGCAATGATATCCGGAAATACTTTGTTGATAAGCTCGTCTTTTGATGAGACGAAATTGTAAAAATTTGGAGGAAATGAAATCAAACCGCTCGATTCGTCAACAGGAACACGGCCATTACCGATAGTCAGCAATTGCTTCGAGAAATCATCAGCAGATAGATCGTTCAACAATGCAAGTCTCATATTTACAGACAGTTGAAGTTTGTTTACATATCGCCACAGATTTGATGCTTTGAGGCAAGCGTTTATTTCGTCGGCAGCAGTAGATCTTGGAATTACTGGTAGTGTTTGTCGGAAATCGCCAGATAATAAAATCATTGAAGCACCAAAACATCTCGAGTCATTGCGCAGATCTTTTAATGTTCGGTCTAGTGCTTCCAATGCGCGTTTGTGCGCCATTGTGCATTCGTCCCATATGATGATTTTTGATGCTACTAAAACTTTGGCCATTGCGGAGTGTTTCGAAATGTTACATGTCGGTTGTTCAGTAGTTTGAAGGTTTAATGGCAATTTTAACGCTGAGTGAGCCGTACGGCATCCGTCTAACAATGTGGCCGCTATTCCAGAAGAAGCAATTGCTACCGCAATTTCGGATCTCGCACGTACAGTGGCCAAAATCAATGACATGAGGAATGTCTTCCCAGTTCCACTGGGGGCATTCAAAAAAAATAAACCATCATCAATTGCATTAATCAGTGTATCATAGACTTCCTTCTGCTTAGGATTCAACAGTGGTACATTCGTTTGAACTGATTGGATTAGTTCGTGTAGGTCATATTCACGTTCACGTTCCAATTCACTATTAAAAGCGTCATTCATTCCGCGATCTGACGCTGGCATTCCTAACCTAACTAACAAACTGCCGCACATGAGGTAACACATATCTTCGATCAAGAGCAAAGCCTGGTTATGCATCTCCTCATTCGCCTCAAGATCGGGATTTCTTGAGCTGACACGAATTCGATATAAAATGTCTTCTGACATGTTATCTTTGTATTTGTTCCACAGGTCACGTGGGTTCGATGGGAAGCATGTCGAAATGATGATAGCAAATAATGTGCGTATCTGACTTGGAGATGCAGAAATAATTGCTTCAGCGATTGTCGTGTCCCAATGAGTATCGTTTTCAAGCAAATTCAGCTCTTGACATGCTGCACGAAATGTGGGGCACACTATACCATTAACAGTTCGTAGTGATTCAAATGATGTTGGCCCTCGAACATGTACCAGCAACAACCGCAAATAGAAACATTCATCATTCTTCGGATGAACTGTGTAAATACGACCAAGGGCATCAGCAGAACGCATATCTGGATGACCAGGAACTGCATCGCCTTGCTTCCGACGTTGAAATTTCTTCGATGTAGCGTTCCAAGTGTAATAACGTGGCATTTCCGAGTAAAGCAACGTTCGTGCGAACGGATCGTTTTGACAAATCGAAAGAAACTGGTCAGTGTTGTCGCTGGAGGTGTTTCGGCACGTTGAGCAGCATTCGACGCTGTGAAATATACTCTCCGACCGTTCTCTAGATGCACCCCCAAATGTACAACAGTGGGATAACGTTCGTGAATAGGGAATGAGAATATACGCCAAATTGCTTCATTGCAGTTCACAAATCTACCAACTTGATAGCGCATGATTTCATCGTTGATATTGGATGTTTGGATACCAAAAACCGCCATGTCGCTCCCTTTCGTGACCTATTTGCAAATGTATTTAATAGATTTGACCGAATTGCAATACTCAACATTACAATGTGCCTTGAATGTTTTGGAAAGAAGTGGCGAATATGGAACAATTCAACTGTTGTCAACTATGAAATCGTTTCCTTTCACTTTAGTTGTGATAGTTCTACCATTATCATCGGGCGATCGACGCCGATACAATGGATAACCATCGTTGCCTGTAATGGTCTCTGCCGTGAATTTTCGCGGATACCCTTTGGAACACTTGCCGTCGACCATGCACGGTGATTGGCGGTTGATAGTGCCACATGGTCCATGAATCATATTCGTGATTACAACATCACGTAGGTCTGGATCGGTTTCAGGAGCAGGAATCTCCGCACATATGATGTCATCTGTTTGATCTGGCCCAATTCTGTCTACTAACCAAATTAGAATGTGAGCATGCGGTAGGCCTCGTTTTTGCCATTCGACTGAATACATCCAGCATCGAGTAATCCCAGAGACGTGTTGCTTAACAATGTAATTTATTAGTGACCGAATTTTTTGCTTGAAAACCCGTGCGGTGATGTCGTGTCGATCACTTGATGTTTGTCCGGGAAGCAGCAATTGAATAATTTCCATCCATTTCGGATTACATGTAAATGTAATGAATAGATCTGGCCGACCATAATGACGAACATATGTAATTGCATCTTGCGCATATTCATGCATATGACGCGGGCTACCTGTGTATGTCGCTGGTAAAATAGTCAATCGACCAACATTTTCTGAATCTCCTTCTGTGCTTATTGCAGCGCGTAAATGAATATACTCTTCCGAACGCAATTTAGCTTGATTCAACCGGATGAAGTTCAGGCGCTCCGTTTCGATTTTAACGTACATGTCAACGCAGTATTGTTGAAGCAGTCGACGAAATCGCAACAAATAATTGTCGGAATTTTCACGAATCATCAAACGATATGAGTAATAATTCATCGAACTAACCTTCTTGGTAGTTTCCTCACCTGAAACAAATACAGTAAAAATTGTATTTTAGAACCCCTAATTGGTTAACGACTCTTACAGCTACTCTCTACTAAATTAGGAGTGACAACTTTTTTTGTGTACCAAAAGCAAACAGAATAAAATGTATATCAACTTAAAATGAAAACAATGATATTGATCTTACCATTCAATGGATTAATCATTTTGATATTAAAGTGATATCCATCGTCTCCTTGTGAAAACATCAGCGGGTATTGTAACGCGTCATATGAACGGTGTGTTTCATATATTCTTTGTAGTTGCCCAGTATTGCGTCGTGTAAGCACAATATCACGTGTTTCCAAGTTTTCACCAACAATCAGGATTGCCACTTCATCGATTGTTGGAGCATTAAATGTGTGTTCATGTGTTCCAGCTGGTCTTTTATCTGCTCTGATTACAACTTTATAGTCATCACTTGGCATGCGCCCTAAAGCAGTCTTGAACAGCCTGACCAATGCATGATGTTCATGAAGCATTTGCTGCAAATCTTGGAGAATTGCTCTTTTCGTAGCTGTGTTGATCCCTTGACGCCGGTCAAGTTGTTCTTCCATATTGCCCATAAAGTATATTTGCAAGAATTTGTGCTGTGCACCTTCAATAGGTTGCAATGATCCAATGCGATGGCAAATCTGGCCTTGAATCTGTAAATTCAAAGCCATAGTTATAGTTAGATTTACAAACACTTTTTTTTCGAATAATAACATACCATTTTTATTTTAGAGACAAATACAGAAATCTAACAAACTACATTCCAAATTTTTTTTACAATCATAGAAAATAAAGTTTTTAACGTAAATTACCTTAAATGTCGGATTATATCCGTGTTCTTCGATAATTTCCGCCGCAAATGAAGTCATTTGGAAACAGACATTGTATTTTTGAGTGTTCGCTAGAAAATGTCGTGATTCTAGTGTTTCGCCATAAAGCAGGGAACGCAATGGCTCTGGTGGCGGGACCACTAATGGCAATGTCAGTTTACCACTAAGGCAGCACAAACAATGCTGGCAAACAACGTCCATTGGACCAATGCAAACTAAACGATGCAAGCTGTAGTCGATGGTGCAATCATATCGAAACGCTGCTCGATTCAAATCAATACTTGAACCATTTCTTCTTGCACTTCGTAGATTATTCCTCTGTCACATCTGTACGATAAGCTCGACGATTTCTCGTTTCTAATCTAGCCGTTTCACGGGCTGCCTCTCTTTGCTCTTGTGTTTGAGAAGCACGAATTAAGGCCCTTCTTTGCTCCATCCTAACGCGGCGCTCTTCTAGGGCAATTTCTCGTTCTTCGTCAGATAATTGACTCGCGATATTCCGTTGCCTAATTGCATTACGGCTCCGCTGGGAAAGATTAGATCTTCTAGGACGCGGCATTTTTATTAATAGTAATACTGAATATGCACTCGCACAAAACCACATAAAACAATCGAGACATAGACAATAGCTTATCAAGAAAAATCATAGACAACCTATGAAAAGACATTTACACTTTTGTTGACCTGTAGAATAAATCTTTAATTAATTTAAAAAATAATTTACACAAATTAATGTCTAAAACAAACAAATGTAACAGTACCTACCTGAACTTTCGAGACATTTTACACAAAATAAATTTCTGAACGCACACATAAATAGTTGTTACAGTATTTGACAGGATTGGACAACAAATGTTTGACATGTAATAAACAAATGAGCATTTATTGAAATGATTAAGTATTCATTACACATTTCTGAATGCACGTGTAATATTTTTCAATCTTTTTTTAAAAAAAATACACATAATAGTTTATTCATCCATTTTAAATAGTTTATGAACGCATGCATAAATGTCAATCATTACTTACAGATTTTGACAAAAAAATTTGACAGCTCCGAAACTAAAGAACTTTTAGGGAAAATAACGCATTTTTCAAGTATTCGTCAATTTTTCATTATTTTTAAGATGTTCGAATGGCTCTGAGCACTATGGGACTCAACATCTTAGGTCATAAGTCCCCTTTTTAAGATGTATTCTGCTATTCAGGGCGGAGACAAATCCAACAAATCAAAAACCATGAAAAATTTTATTCGTCAATTTTTCATTATTTTTAAGATGTATTCTGCTATTCGGGGCGGAGACAAATCCAACAAATCAAAAACCATGAAAAATGGTCCAGCAGATCTCGAGTTATAAGCGTTGTAACAAACCCGACTTTGTTTTATATATGTAGATTTTTAAGATGTATTCTGCTATTCGGGGCGGAGACAAATCCAACAAATCAGAAACCATGAAAATTGGTCCAGCAGATCTCGAGTTATAAGTGTTGTAACAAACCCAGCTTTGTTTTATATATATAGATAGAACGTTAGGCAAGGTGTATAGTGACAGCTACTTATAGTTTTCTGAAATAATAGACGGCGCGGAATTAAACATTTTTCTTAATAAAGCAATGTCCAGTAATGCGTCGATTGGAACTTGTGCTGGTATCAATGAAACTGTACGTCGTAATAAAAGTGCTGGAAGGTCTTCTCCCGCAGAACAAGTGTGGAGTTCAGAGCGCGAACTTGGCGACGGCGAGTCACGCATGTGTGCTGCAAACTGCTTTCTTTCTGCGAAATTATTGTACACAGAAGGAAAAAGTCCCAACGCCGAGAAGGAGCTGTGCGACACAAAACCTAAGTTAGTGCGAGTGTTTCTACATTTGAAAGATGACGTCTGTTCAAATTCCACGCCAGTCACATAAGATGGGCGGTAGTAGCCCACTATCAGGATGTGACTCAGGTTTGGTTTAGTGTCGTCAATACAAGAGGTGGTGGGTCGATGTCAGAGAAGAATGTTTTTAAGGCGATAAAGGCGCCATTATCGACACCTCAGTGAGTTTGTACGAGGTCTCGTAAGAGGACGGTGAGAAGCTGCGATGCTGCAGAAAAGCGTGGCGGGGATGCAGCCGCTGTGCGTGGCTGACTGCTGGCAGCGGCGGCCACGGGAATGTGCGGCTGGAGGAAGACGGCGCTCCGGGCGGCCGTAGACTGACCGTTCGGCGTGCGGCTCTGCTGACTCGCACTGCAGCTACAGCAATAATCTGAGCAGCGGCTGGCACCGCGGTGACACCTCTAAGGAGAGACGCAGACCCGTGAGGTGAGGCAAGGGGGCTCACGCCAAATTCCTCACGGCAGCGTCAGTCACGGGGACAGTCATCGCAAGCTGGATCGCAGTTCCAATATGCAGTTTGTTGAGGAACTTTGGCTCTGGCAGAGATGGCGACTACTTCTGCTGTGTTAATAGATATAAGTTCAGAATCGGATTCCGGTGTGTTACATCGTATTGATGGAACAAAACGCAGAAAAAAGTGCGTACATGAAAAGAAGACTAGGTCATGGGGAATTCACTTTAACCAAGGAATTTGATAATGAAAAATTCACGAACTTTTTAGATTAAACCGTGATCAATTCCAAGAAGTGCATGGTCTCATCAAGAATGAAATTGACTGACAGGGATGCAACGCTGCAAGGCCCATTGCAACCAAGGAGAAACTAGATGGGTTTTTAAGGTAAGCTATTATGATGAACATGTATCTCTATATATAAAAATGTTTTGTCGGTTTGTGTATAGGCACTAACCTCCGAAAGCTATTGACCGATTGCTTTGAAATTTTGACACAACGTTGCATTCTAATACAGGATGCTTTTTAGGTACCTATTTCTGTAATATATTATATATAACCTATATACATGTAATTTTTGACGATTTTTCGTAACTACGTTTCCCCATTATAAAATTTGTATATATATATAGAAATGTTCTCGGACCACAGTTTCGATTCTATATTGATATCAAAGACGTGGTTATATCCATCTATTCCGTTTTCACTGGTAGATATGGAGGGCTACACGCTAGTAAGGAATGATATTGTAAGGAACCTAGGCATTTCTTTTTTTTTTTTTTTTTTGATAAACATTTAACCAGGACAGAGCACATCACGAAAATTTGCTACAGACTTTTAACAATGTCAATGTAGAATGTTAACAACGAATTACAATGCAACTTGCCATTTCGTGTGTCCGTTTCCTTGGCCACTTCCTCCCACTTCTCAGCTTTCTTTCAGCTTCGTTTTCAAGTACTCTTCATGGCTTGTATCATACAGAACTTTGCGAACACGTACGGCTTCAGTTAGCTTTTCCTCCATTTCGAACTACCAACAGCCAGAACCACGGTGAGCCTCGCAGTAAGCTGCGTGCAGGAGACTGCGGTCCGCAGGGTCACCGAGCGCAGCAACTGCGTCACGCTCTAACGTTCGGGGGCAGCACCATTCAGCTGTGCGGTTCGCAAAAACTCACCGTGAGTCACCCTGCGTCACTTCACGGGCCTGCGTCTCACCTTGCTGCCAGCCTAACTGCCAGACGTCGCCTACTTCGAGGACAGCTCCGAGCCAGATGCCCTGTAGGGCACGTTCCACAAACCACCGCCATTTGTGACTTCAGAGGCCTGGAGTGAGAGCAAGATGGAGGACTGTTCCGTTTCCCTATGACGGCTGGCTCTGCCTCTGCGCTGCTGACGGCTGGGTGCAGCTTAGGAGGCGGCCAGTCGAGGACCTCCGACCAGCTCGTCTGCGTGCTCAACACACCGGACCTACACCTGCAGGATCCGATGGTGGCGTTATCCACAGATAGCGTCAACCGTCCCCGTACTGACCGAGCAGGTGCAGCAGGCTTGCAACTCCAACTCACAAACTGGCGTCCCGCACCTGTACAGCGCAACGAATGCACGTTTTCACGCTTGCATTTAACATTCTGGCGGTTACACCGGTCATTGATGTATCAGCACTCCACATTCGCAATGGCTTATCTCGCACTTACATCAACCTGTGAGCTTGCAGGATTAATCACTTAAATATCTTACCCAGACAAACGTATTCCCGAAATTTCATTGCAGGCCAGAGTGGCCGAGCGGTTCTAGGCGCTTTAGTCCGGAACCGAGCGACTGCTATTGTCACAGGTTCGAATCCTGCCTCGGGCATGGACGTGTGTGATGCCATAGGTTAGTTAGGTTTAAGCAGTTCTAAGTTCTAGGGGACTGATGACCTCACAGAGACATTCGATTTCGAAATTTCATTACTCTACATTAATTATGTTCTGATTTTTTCCGCCATTATATTTAAATATAAAGAAAATTGCAAACGCATTTATAAATTAAAAGGAAGGTCAGTGTTGGCCGTAATATTGATGTTTTATTGATGGCAGAATCGATTTTCGATCACATAGTGATCATCTTCAGTGCTGGAAGTTAAAAATTTTTTAGATAGCGATCAGTGAGTAAAAATAAAAAACCACAAATACACCTGAGTATAAACCAACTGTTGGAAAGAACATACCTGATATGTACAAATTAAACTCAGACACTGGTATCAAGTTATCAGTAACCAAAACTGAGAAGCGATGACAATAACTGAAGCCGCTGTTTACTTTGACCTATACATTTATAAATGTTACTTACATTTGTAGCTACCTCAACCTAAACAGATTCTGATTGAAAATGTGCGAAATGTGTGTGGAAAGCAGGAATGTGAACGCAGAAAATGTGCTCGGAAAAAAATTGCATACTGGAGGCAGGAAATTTTACTTTCAGTGTCAGTTCAGTAATTAGGAAAGCTGTCTTCCCGCAATTTGGTAAAAAAACAATGTTATCAATTTTAACACTGGAAACTAAGTAATCAAATTTCATATTCTCTAACTTGCAGTAACAAACTTATCTCAGTAGTTTATTGTTTCCACGGTAAGAGTAGGCACAAAAAATCCAAATGACGAGCACTGGCTTTTGCACAACAAATGAAGCATTTGCAGACTCTGTATTACTGTAAGTAGTATTTATGTTCATGTCGTCTGCGTGGGGAGAATTCACGCTATCTGTGCAGTGACATGTCGCAGTGTGTATAATTTCCTCGAATGTTTACAGGCACCATAAAACAGGATAACACTGCACCCAAGACGCAGCCCAAGATAGTCCTCGGGGATAGACGTTTGTAGAGCACTGCGCGCTCTTATTCAACCTAATAAGCCGAGAACAACCGTTCACTCGAATTCCACCGATATTGTCTCGTACAACGTGTAGTGCGATTGTATACACAGCACTTACGAACATACGTTTAGTGTTTAATAAAAATTATACTCATCGTGTATTTGATGTCAGCGTGTATTGCTTGTATATCTCCGAATTCCTCGAGTTGTGCTGCGTCTCCAATGACAGCAGACTTGGGTTGGGGGCGGCGCCAGCGGCGGCCCTCAGTGGCGCAGCTCGGGGGAGCAGCGGCGCTCTGGCGGCCACAGCTGTCGCCTCGTTCCGGCAGGTGGCGACGACGCCCAACTCTGCAGGGCGTCACAGAATCGCGTGGCCAAACTTCCAGGAAGCTTTCCTCACACGTTGGCCCGGAAACGCTTCAAGTCAGAGCTTTGTTTATAGAGCTTTTCAACACATTAATTATTCGAAACGCCAGCAAAAAGAACACACTGCCACAGTATGAAGCACTCTCCTAAATTAAGTGTTCAAAAAGCCCACCGTTATCAGGGATACATCCATCAACCCGCTGTCGCGCGCAATCCCTGAAACGCTGACGTTGCCCCTGAGAATTGCAAATTGTTTCACAGCCGTGCACAGTACGTTCACGGAGACTCTGTACGTCTCGTACCGGGGTGCCGTACAGAAGAGCTTTCCAATGGCCCCACAGCTGAAAGACTTGTGGGGGTAGGTCTGGAGAGCGTGTAGGCCGAGGAACGGGCCCACCTCTATGTATCCGCCTGTCACGGAATATGTTGTTTAGAGGGTCGGAAGTTAGCATGTGGTGCGTCTTATTTGGCGCTGTCATTATTAAAAAGGGAACAATTGTGATATCCACCACCCTCGAGAGGATGCACGCTGATACGGAGGCACAAGGAGTGCCGAACGATAGTTTCTCTGGCTGTCGTACATACACTGATGAGGTGACGAATTTCTCATAAATACAGTTGCTACAGAAATTGTGAGACAATCCCTCCAAAATACACTGAAGCGCAAAAGAGACTGGTACACGGATGCGTATTCAAATACAGCGATATGCAAACAGGCAGAATACGGCGCAGCTGTCGGTGACGCCTATATAAGACAACAAATACCTGGTGCAGTTCTTAGATCGGTTGCTGCTGCCACAATGGCAGGTTATCAAGATTTAAGTGAGTTTGAACGTGCTGTTGTAGTCGGCGCACGATCGATGAGACACAGCATCTCCGAGGTAGCGATGAAGTGCAGATTTTCCCCTACGACCATTTCGCGAGTGTACCGTGAATATCAGGAATGCAGTAAAACATCAAATCTCTGACATGACTGCATCCGGCAAAAGATTGTGCAAGAACAGGACCGACGACGATTGAACAGAATCGTTCATCGTGACAGAAGTGCAACCACCCGGGAAATTGCGGCAGATTTCAAAACTAGGTCATCAACAAGTGTCACTGTGCGAACCATTCAACGGAACATCATGGATATGGGGTTTTGGGGCAGAACGACCACGCGTGTGCCCTTGATGACTGCACAACACAAAACTTTATGCCTCACCTGGGCCCGTCAACACCGACATTTGACTGTTGAAGGCTGGAAGAGACGTTTGTACATGTCGGCAGGAGACTGTGCAAGCTGATGGAGGTTCTGTAATGCCGTGGGGGGTGTGCTGTTGGAGTAATATGGGACCCCTGATACGTCTGGATACGACTCTGACAAGTGTGTAAGCACCCTGTCTGATCACCCGCACCCATTCGTGTCCATGGTGCATTCCGACGGACTTGGCCAATTCCATAAGGACAATGCGGCACCCCACACGTCCAGAATTGCTACAGAGTGACTCTTCTGAGTTTAAGCACTTCCGCTGGCCACCAAACTCCTCACACATGATCCTTATTGAACCTATCAGGGATGCCTTGTGACGTACAGTTCACCAGGGATCGCCACCTCCTCGTACTCTTCCGGATTTACGGACAGCCCTGCAGGATTCACGGCGTCAATTCCCTCCAGCACTACTTAGGACGTTAGTCGAGTCCACGGCACGTCGTGTTGCGGCACTTCTGCGTGCTCTGAGCCACCCTATACGATGTTAGGTAGGAATACAAGTTTCTTTGACTCTTCAGTGTTGGTGTGAGGACAAAATTAAAACTAGGATCTTGACACAGGATACTAGAACGCCAGCTTCGACTCGCAAATGGCTAGTCCTGCCGTAGCAACAAAACCGACACGAAACTTTGTAGCAGATTAAAACTGTCTACCGGACGGAGAGTCGAACTCGGGACCGTTGCCTTTTGTGGGCAAGTGGTCTATCAACTGAGCTACCCAAGCACGACTCTCGCCCCGTCCTCACAGCTTTACTTCTGCCAGTACCTCGTCTCCTACCTTCCAAACTTTACAGAAGCGCACACTCCGCTGCAGAGTGAAAATCTCATTCTGAAAACCGGCACTGTTCCCTCCAAAACCGAGAGGCGGCTCCGAACGTGGGCAGGCGTGGCTGGCCTCCAGCCGGTCTCGCCCTGTTCGAGTGGGTCAGCGGGTGCGCCTCCGGCGGGCGGTTTCTGCCAACTCTGGCACAAACAGCAGCGCAGCCCGGCGCTCTGCCCCACCGACACACACAGAGGCCGCCAGCAACGCGGGGAGAGGCCTGTGAAGCGGTCTGGCCGTCGCGGAGCGGGGGAAACTTAAGAGGCGGACCGTGTGCGACCGTGGGGCCCTCTGCCGCTTTCACTCACTGCCCTCGCTTCCTTCCGGGAAGGTCCCAGACTCGCCCTGTCTCGGACGAGTGCAGCCGCCGTTTAAAAGGCAGCGAAACGCAGACTGAGGAAAAAACATCCGTCCCCTCACAGATGAAATTCCCCACACCTGCAGGTAATCTGAGGTACGTCACCGATTCTTGCCTCGTATTCCGTAACGGAGCTAAAATAACAAATATAACACAGTGGTAATGTAGGAAGTGATCAGACGGATGTGTTAGCTGACACCAACTTTGTAAAATACTGCCAAAGATGCTTCTCACAAAGAGGTCTAAATAGTTGTTTCAAAAATATCCAATGACAATCTGTTGTCATTTATTGGGAAAGTACTTGCGCAACAACACTGGCTTACTTATGTCTCTACAAACCTTTGTTTCTTGTGAATGGTCCAAATGTGTGTGAAATCTTATGGGACTTAACTGCTAAGGTCATCAGTCCCTAAGCTTACACGCTACTTAACCTAAATTATCATAAGGAGAAACACACACACACACCCATGCCCGAAGGAGGACTCGAATCTCCGCCGGGACCAGCCGCACAGTCCATGAGTGCAGCGCCTTAGACTGCTCAGCTAATCCCGGGCATTGTGAATGGTCTGGGTGTGACCGAATGTTTATTACATTTCTATATCGAATATTGTTGTAATATACACTGAAAAGCCAAACTGGTAACACGCAGAAGAACCGCAGCATTGACTCGACTAATGTCTCAAGTAGTGCTGGAGGGAACTGAAATCATGAATACGGCAAAAAATGGTTCAAATGGCTCTGAGGACTATGGGACTTCTGACGTCATCAGTCACCTAGAACTTAGAACTACCTAAACCTGACTAACCTAAGGACACCACACACCACACACATTCATGCCCGAGGCAAGATTCGAACCTGCGACCGTAGCGGTCGCGCGGTTCCAGACTGTAGCGCCTAGAACCGCTCAGCCATTCCGGCCGGCTGAATCTTGCAGGGCTGTCCATAAATCCTTAACAGTACGAGCGGTTGAGATCTCTTCTGAACAGCACGTTGCAAGGCATCCAGCATATGCTCGGTAATCTTCGTGTCTGGTGAATCTGGTGGCCAGCGGAAGTGTTTAAACTCAGAAGAGTGCTCCTGGAGCAACTCTGTAGCAATTCCGGACGTGTGGGGTGCCGCATTGTGCTGCTGGAATTGACCTAGTCGGTGTTGACGGGCCCAGGTGAGGCGTAAAGCATTGTGTTATGCACTCAACAGGGGTACGCGAGTGGGCTGTCGACTCCGAAAGCTCACATCGATGCTGTTTCGTTCAATGGTTTGCACTGGTCCCGTTCTTGCAAAATCTATTTTCCGGACTCATCCATGTCGGAGATTTGATGCTTTACTGGATTCCTGATTATCACGGTAAACTCGTGAAATGGTCGTACGGGAAAAGCCCCACTTCGTCGCTACATGGGATATGCTGTGTCCCATCACTCGTGCGCCATCTATAACACCAAGTCCTAACTCACTTAAATCTTGATAACCTGCCGTTGTAGCGGCAGTAACCGATCTAACAACTCCGCCAGATACTTGTTTTCTTATACCGGCGTTGCCGACCGAAGCGCCGTATTGTACCCGTTTACAAATCTCTATATTTGAATACACGTGCCTATTCCAATTTCTTTGGCGCTTCAGTGTATTACTTTGGTCTGGGAAGTGGCGAAGTTGAGTCAAATAATGATGTATTTTTGTACATCTTTCAGCCAATCGAAGAGGGGACAATCGCGGAGCACTACGGGAGTCAAGTGGAGATCGGGACATTTCGAGTGAAGAGCTTAAGGGAGCGAGTTCTGGAAGGAGAGAGACCTGGATGTGGTAGCGAGCGGTATTCGACGATGCAGGTGTTTGATTCTGGGCCCTGTATGGCCCCTACCATACTTAAACTTCTCAACGGACTTTATGTGTCGAGAGGTCTGGACGTGCTCCAGAGTAGGACTGCTGCTTTTTCCACTTGTTTTACGTAACTGAGGATAGACAGAGTATGAATTACTATCCTTTGAATCGTGTGTGATAATCTGTAAATCATCATCTTGGACTCTGAACTGTTTTGAGCTGGTGAGTATTTCTTGTATTGCTTATCTTTGATTACAGTTTATTTCGTGGATGTGGCTATTTTGGTCTGTATTTCAAGTGCATATCGTTGGACCACTTCCCGTTTGCCTGAGGTGTTCTTTCTTGAATAAGAATTATTCAGTACAATTCTCTGTCGTCTACATCAATTACAGGCTTGAGAACAGAACCCATGTTATTATAATGGTCGTTTAACTTTTATAACCCAGACGTGAATGTGTGAGTTTCTTGAGTTATCGTCAAAACAGTGCGTCGCACATACAGCATGTGCGTCTTCCGTCGTATGTCAGCCAGGCCCAACCCCCACAAAAGAACGAGGCTTTGTAACCACCTCATACCGTAGGCGAAAGATTGTCTTTTGCATAAGAAACGACCAGACAGTAGCTGCAGTTTTTTCGCCATTATCGAGGGAACCGGATAAACTTGTGCCACGTAATGAGCTTTGCATAAAACGTATGTATCCAGTATTCGGACTTTCTGGAGCAGAGTAAGAGAACGCCTTTCATGCTCTACTATCGCACCCTGAATTTTTTCCGTATCAGACCTCAGGTTGAGCGTCGCCACTTTGAGTGGACAACGATCAATTATGATAACGAGAGACGTATGCTGATCCACCGCAGTAGCCCATGGAACAACTGCGTCATCAAAGCCTTGCAAAGTAAGAAGCCTGCATTTACCTTCATTAAGTAGTGCACCTGAACTCCGACAATAATCATCCCTTACAGCCTTCCGTCGAGGTATCTCTGCAGAATTGCGGAGTAGAACCATCACATCATCTACGTATGCACCAACACCTATAGTCCCTCCGGAAAGCGTCCAACCTTTCAACTGGGATGCTAAGCTCCGAAGTAGGGGCTCCAGAGACAACACAAAGTCATTGACAGCGGGCTTCCTTGGGGCACTTCCCGACGGATATTTATCGGGGGTGTCAGTTGGCCGTTAACAACCACCGAAGCTGAAATACCTGTAAACAAAGTTGAGAGCACTCGCCGTGTGTCAGCAGTAAAACCAACTGCCTCCAGAATCCGAAGCAAGAGGTCGTGATTAACACGACCAAATGCCTTATCAATGCCTAGGAAAGCAAGGGCACAAGGGACGAACGTTACAGCAGTAACCGAAACCACGTCACGACACTCGACTATAGGAGTATGAATGGTACGACCAGATACGCAGCTTGATGTTTGGCAACGAACATCTCCATCAGAACCGACATCCTCACTTCAGTCTTATAATCGAAGTTTAACAAAGTAATTGGACGAAAGCCATCAGGGGAAGCCAGTCCAGGGCGTTTCTGGATTAAAACAATTTTTCGCATTTTGAACGAGGTCTGCACTACTCTACCCTGTAACACTTCATTCAAAAGAGACTTAAAACTAGTACCCAATAGCGGCCAAAAGCGCACTTAAAAGTCCATCCAGACCTGGAAAAACACCGATCAGTGACATTTTAAGATACGTACAAAAGTGGCATTCTGAAATCGTGGACTGGGAACGATGACCTCACCAGTAAGCGCGGTTTCCCCGACACAGCAGGCTTAAAAGTCGGCTGCCGAAAGGTTCTGACGCGCTCGCAGCAACACCTCGACAGTTTGTGGACTTCTGATCCGCGATAAAGCACTCGAAATCTCCAAGGAGTTGCGTCTTAACGATTTTAAGGCATCTGTAGGGTGGTTTGACAAATTTAGGAGTAGACACATCATCTCTTTTCTAACCGTGTGTGGCGAGTCCAGTCCAGTGGACGAAAACACCGCGTCAGACTGGCAAAAAAGGATAACAGGAATTTGTGAGGGTTATGAAGAAAGAGGTGTTTTCAACTGTTACGAGATTGGTCTTTCCTTCAGAACTCTATAGAGTAAAACGTGGCCCCTAAAGGTGAAAACTGTTCAGGAAGTAAAATTTCAAATGAACGACTCACTGCTCTACTGCGTGTTAATGAAACGGGCGAATGTGACGAGCCTTTAATTACTGGCGACACCGCGAAGGGTACTGACTTGACTAAACTGAACATGCTCTCGGATGATTTGAGCAATAACTGACTGACTGGTTGCTGGCATTTGATGGGAGAATGGGCAGACAAAGAAGGTAAGCAATTTTTTGGATAATGCCACTTCCCACTGAAATGCTGCACTAAAAAATATGAAAACAATCTTCTTGCCGCCAAGTCCACGTAGCCAGCCACTGGACCAGGGGATTGTTCAGAACTTCAAAGCGTTTTGCAGGCAGAGAGTGCTGAGACACATTTCGCCTCGAATGCACGGCGTTGAACCTGGATATGAACTTGGAAAATCTATAACCGTACTGGATGCAATTCTGTGAATTTCTTCAACCTTACAAACCAGTAACATCCACCACACTCAGCAGCTGTTTCAAGAAGGTGGGGTTCGTTTTTAATGGCCGTGCTTCAGCGACTGATGACGGTGTCAGAGAAAGCAACCTCAGGTGACGCGAGCCTAAAGTTCACACTTTAGCAGAGGAATGTGGTGGACCAGAGGGACATGATGCACTGTTCACAGAAAGTACATCAACTAGCATAAATGAATTCGTGCAAGAGCTTCATCAGGAAGGGGGTGGTGACACTGTCGAGAACCGACAACAAAATCAGGATGAAGATGACGTAATGCAATCGCACTTTACTCCACAAACAAGTAAGCAATCGGTCGAAGATGTAAGACAATTGAAACACAACTTGTTAGTGAGAAGTGAAGAAGAGGACTCAGTTAACATTAATATTTGAAACACATATTGGTGATATTTATAAATAACTACCTGGTTCAGAAAAAAATACGCGATAGTTTCAAACCAACCTTCCAGAATGCATTTAAGAAATTTTAGTATGTCTGTGGCGATATGCTAATGTAGTACTGTACTTAAATAAAGGTAAGTTTCCACTACTTCACTTATTCAGCTGTAGAGCCCTTTTCTGTCTACAGAACATTGACTGTACTGTATTCTGTACTGTATTTTTATCCTTTTCTCAATAGCGGACACTCCTTAAAGCGGGAAGTTTCGCCATAGGTATCTGTTATTCAGACGTTTTACTGTATTTTAACCAGACACTTGAAAACGTTCTTGTAATGGCGTTACATCGTACGACAATTATTTGTTTTTCCAAGAACTTATTATAATTCAAAACAGTGAGCAATTTATAGATTGATTGCTATCAAATGAACAAATCATTGAGAAATTTATAGATTGATTTCTATCAGATGAACAATAACGTAGGCATCAAAAATGTGTAGACCATTTACGTACTGTATCACGCACATTGCTAGTAATTTATTACTTACCTGAACACATATCTTTCAAAAGCTTTGACTTCGTTAATAGTGACCGAGCGGTTCTAGGTGCTACAGTCTGGAACCGCGCGACCGCTACGGTCGCAGGTTCGAATCCTGCCTCTGGCAGGGATGTGTGTGATGTCCTTAGGTTAGTTAGGTTTAGGTAGTTCTAAGTTCTAAGGGACTGATGACCACAGCAGTTAAGTCCCATAGTGCTCAGAGCCATTTGAAACATTTTTTTGGTTAGTAGCAGACTGTATAACTCCTTGCAGATAAGGTCTTCATAATGACGTTTAACTATTACAATTGCTTCAATAGTTTCAGCGGAAAAACGGTTCCTCTCATTAATTCAAAGGGAACTCGCAACTGAAAATACTCTTTCCACAACAGCAGTTGTTACTGGTGCAGCAAGAGCAAAACTGACAAGCGTCTCTCTATTTTTACATGAAGTACCTGTACTTTAAAGGGGATGGAATACATCACACTACCTCTTAGCTGTTTCCAAATTAGCTGCTTCCCATTCCTCAAGTTTCTGCGACACAATGTTGTTCACACATCCTATCTGAAATGTTGCACATCAGTCTACTGTCTTCAGAATTATCAGAAAATTTAAAAATTCTGCCCAAGAAACAGAATTTTTTAGCGTTGTACAATGAAATGATTTCAGAGGTTCAAGTGGAGAACTCCATTTTTCCAAATAAGTCAGTTGAGTGTCTTAAAATAAATTGATAACAGGCTCGTATTTTGACTGAGTAAAAATAATTCCTTTCCCAAGTTAAATAAAAATGAAAAAATTATTGAAGTTTGAAATTTGCCAAACTTTCTGTTAATGGTTTTTTTCTTTAAGCACGCTGAAATCGTGGGTATTTCCAAGTTTTGGATTGAATTTAAAAACATTTTGGATTGACATTGTGTGAAATGAAGCAAAATAAGTGACTGTGGGTTTTCAAAAAATTGTTTCAGCAACGTAGGACACCTACACTGAGATAGAAAGGTTCATACATATCAACTCCTCTTAAAAACTCCTCTGAGCAATGTCAACAATCTAGTTTTAACATTACCTACAACCTTTTTGTATTCAGTATCAACGAAATCACAGAATGATTTCAGTTCACCCATGTCACAATACTGAAGAAATTAATTCACCGTTGTTTCTGTGTCAGTGGGAAGAACTTATTTCTGCACTTGATCTCCAGTGTGTACCACACGGACTGCACAACGGGTGCCTTCCATGCTCATCTCGAGAACACTGTTCAGTTAGGTGCCTTCCATGCTCATCTCGAGAACACTGTTCAGTTAGGAACAGACAATGTTTGTTCCACCCATCTTGTGGCCAGCAAAGGTGGTATCACAATTACCTGCACAAAACGTGACAATCGTGTCAACTATATTTTTAATTTTTAAAATATGAACGCTATATCCTAGCTGATAATCCTGCCGTTTCTCCACCGGTGTTCGGTAGGCAGATTACTTTGGACTGAACACCTTTCGCAGGAACGAAATATGTAGCTAGAATCAGTAATAACTTTAAGCTTTCGTGATTTCGTGCATCGACCATGACAGACACACACTGAGCGTTTTTAAAGCGTTCACTAAAATCGACTCCTACTTTGTCTCAGAACATTGAAATTTCTTCTCAAACTGCCCTCCGACGAGAACAGTGGTGATGTCCATTGAACGGAAAGAACAATTATGCTTTGTGGTATGGAAGCCAAACAGGACGTTTCTGTTCCTCCATTTGTAGTATGTGACATAAATTTCAGTTTGATACGCCAAACTGTCCCACAGCAGAAGACTCTACAAAGAACGAAATGAAATACGACTAACGGATAAAAGAAAAACCAGAGTACTTTTTCGGGTTATGTAATTACAAATTAAAAGCTCTCCGTTACTTTCCTTTCATCGCACCGCGAAGCTTTGTTTCTTTCCACGTCTCATGTTTTCATTGTTATGGGTCAACGCAAAGAACGCTACTTCTCTTGGCTGTGCGTCGTTTCGACTGTCAAAAAGTGTCACATAAGTGGCCGTAACTTTTCCCTGGCTTCACCTACAAGCACAAAACTTTTCCACCGCCAACAGGCCATAGACGCTAGTATGTGACATAATTTTCAACTTGATACGCCAAAGTCTTCCTCTGTTTGTAGTTCATCCGCACTTAAAAAGAAAGTTATGCTGCCAGAAATTCTCGCAGAAAATGCGAACAGTCGTTTCTTTTTCTTTGTGCGTTGCGTTTTGCCGACACGTCCCCCATGTTCAATAGAAAATACTGAACGACACAGAGTACATTTGTATAGTCGTGCTTTACTTTAAGAAAGGGAACTCTTCTTTCATGGTTTTAGAGGAAGAACACTTTCTTCTCCTCGTATTAACGGGCACGAGTTTGTCTCACATGCAGCAAACAACAGACAATGGAGCGTACTAAAGTGAGCCTGCCGAACCCTGTGTTGCAACTGACGGCTGCTTCTAACTGTTGTCCCTAACAGTCTGAAGACATTGCGTCGGTTGCATCTGCGCGCCTACCCCGTCGGAGGTTCGAGTCCTGCCACAGGCATGGGTGTGTGTGTCGTCCTTGGCGTAACTTAGTTTAAGTTGGATTAAGTAGTGTGTAAGCTTAGGGGCCGATGAGCTCAGCAGTTTGGTCCGATAGGAACTTAACGCCACCTCCTCGGTTGCATCTACTACAAATTTGTCACACGACAGTGAATAGCTTATCAGTAACTATGAATACAATTGAACATTGGTAGCACTTTAACGTTCTTTAACGACAACTTGTTACATCCGTCCTTTACTTCCGGGGTAGAAAATGATCGAGACGAATCGCGACGGAAAATCATCTGTACACACCCGTCCTCAACCCGTGACCAAAATACAGCGTCTTCTTTCCCTCTTTCCGTTCACCGGAAGTGGTATTTGGTAATCGGTTTACGAAATCCGGTTTTGAGAGGCCCATGTAGGAGGGGGTGTGTGTTACCAGCTGTATAGCGCGGGACGAGATGAACGGCCTGTGGCGTGGATGGGACGCAGGCTGCCCGGCCGTGCGGACACCGACGTCGACGCCTCTCCCGCCCTGCCGCAGCCGTTCCCTCGCCTGCCGCGGGCCGAGCTGGCAACGCCGCCCCGTGACGTCAGAGGCGGGTGGGGTCAGCCGCGCGCCCCGGCTGTCTGCGGCCCAGTTGTGAGGGAGCGGCTGAGAGGAGAAGAGCGTGCGACCTGCCTTCAGAGCTTCTGCAAATCTCTCTTCTCGGCGAGAACACAAGAGAAAGGTAAGGCGGCCTGCTCCTGGTTACTGGAATTTCTAGAAGCTGCCAATGTTCTGCACGCTTTAGGGTGGTTTGCCCCTAATATATTGTCTTACTTTTAAAAATCCCCACTGGCTGGCCACACTCGGACGTTCAGAGGTCCGGCGTGGGCCGTCAGCTGTCGTAGGGCCGCGAAGCTCGGTAGCCTATACTGATGCGTCAATGGGGAACGGATTTACACTGGAAAGAAATTATTTCCAATTTTGGAAATGTTTCTATAAGTAATGGATTGGGAACGGAACGTGGGCAGCAAGGGCGAAACAAGTTGAGAAAGGCGGAATGTTGATTTTATTATTAACCGCCACTTGCACAATTTACTTCAGTGTGAGCACCGGAGACTTCGGCGAGATGTTGCACAGCGGGAGCATACCTACCAAGTTTGGTTGTTACACGCCAATTACAGCCCACATTGGACCTCCATCACTAGATGGCTTTATTTATAAACACCCAGTACATTCATGCCTCTGTTGGCGAAAAGCGGTTCGTAAAAATTTTGCTGTCGCCTTTGTGGTCCATTTGGTCATAAATTATTTAGTATCTGGTCAGTTAAGAAAATAAACTGTTCTGATTTTCCTCGTGTGTTTCAGTTTTCTTAAAGCATCACCGTTCGTTACGTCAATAACGAGCATCAAAACCGATTCAGGTATTAGTGAATATTGTAATCCCCAAATCCTCGAAAAATAAGCGAAAAATATACCTATTCAAAAAAAGCAAATAAAAATTCACCTGACGCCTTCCTCAGAGGCAATCTCTACTCATTCCAAATTAATAACACAAGTGTAGACCAGATAGGCTTAAATTCCAAGAAATAGTATCGGCAGCAGTGGAGAGATTTATACCGAATAAATTAACAAACGACGGAGTTGATCCTCCTTGGTACACAAAACGGGGCCAGAACACTGTTGCAGAGACAACGAAACAAACTTGCTAAACTCAGACGCAAAATCCCCAAGACTGGCGATCATTTACACAAGCTCGAAGTTTAGCGTGGACTATGATGCGAGATGCTTGTAACAGTTTCCACAGCGAAACTGTCTCGAAATCTGGCAGAAAATCCAGAGAGAGTCTTGTCGTATGTCAAGTGTGTTAGCGGCAAGAAACAATCAATGCCTTCTCTGCACGATAACAGTGCAGATACTATCGAAGACAGAGCTGCCAAAGCAGAGTTACTAAACACAACCTTCCGAAATGCCTTCACAAAAGAATACGAATCGAGAACAGTTGCCAACATGAGTAACGTAGAAGTAAATATCCTCGGAGTAGTGAAGCAACTTAAATCACTTAATAAAAGCAAGTCTTCTGGTCCAGACTGTATACCAATTACGTTCCTTCCGGAGTATGCTGATGCATTAGCTCCAAATTTAACAATCATATACAACCGTTCACTCGACGAAAGATCACACCCAAAGACTGGAAAGTTGCGCAGTTCACACCAATATTCAAGAAAGGTAGGAGTAATCCACTAAATTACAGGCGCATATCGTTGACGTCGATATGCAGCAGGACTATGGAACATATATTGTGTTCGAACATCATGATTACCTCGAAGAAAACGGTCTGTTGACACACAGTCAACATGGGTGTAGAAAACATCGTTCCTGTGAAACACAACTAGCTCTTTATTCACATGAAGTGCTGAGTGCTATTGACAAGGGATTTCAACTCAATTCTGTATTTCTGGATTTCCAGAAGACTTGACACTGTACCACACAAGCGGCTCGTAGTAGAATTGCGTGCTTATGTAATATTGTCTCAGTTATGTGACTGGATAGGTGATTTCCTTTCAGGGAGGTCACACAGTTCGTAGGAATTGACGGAAAGTTATTTAGTAAAACAGAAGTGATTTCTGGCGTTCCCCAAGGTAGTGTTATAGGCCCTTTGCCGATTCGTATCTATATAAACGATTTGGGAGACAATCTGAGCAGCCGTCTTAGCTTGTTTCCACATGACGCTGTCGTTTATCGGCTAAGAAAGTCATCAGGAGATGAAAATAAACTGCAAAACGATTTAGAAAAGATATCTGAATGGTGCGAAAAGTGCCAGTTGACCCTAAATAACAAGAAGTGTGAGGTCATCCACATAAGTGCTAAAAGGAACTCGCTATGTTCTGTTACACAATAAATGAGTCTAATCTTAAAGCCGTAAATTCAACGAAGTACCTAGGTATTGGCCGCGTGGGATTAGCCGAGCGGTCTAGGACGCTGCAATCATGGACTGTGCGGCTGATCCCGGCGGAGGTTAGAGTCCTCCCTCGGGCATGGGTGTGCGTGTTTGTCCTTAGGATAATTTAGGTTAAATAGTGTGTAAGCTTAGGGACTGATGACCTTAGCAGTTAAGTCCCATAAGATTTCACACACATTTGAACATTTTTTGGACCTAGGTATTACAATTATAAACAGCTTCAATTGGAAGGAACACTTAGAAAATGTTGTGGGGAAGGCTAACCAAAGATTGCGTTTTATTGGCAGGACACTTGGAAAATGTAACAGACCTACTAAGGAGATTGCCTGCACTACGCTTGTCCGAACTCTTTTAGATTACCACTGTGGGATCCTTACCAGATAGGACTAACGGAGTACATCGAAAAAGTTCAAAGAAAGTCAGCATGTTTTCTGTTATCGCGAAATATGGGAGAGGGTGTCACAGAAATGATACAGGATTTGGGCTGTAAATCATTAAAAGAAAGGCGTTTTTCGTTGCGACGGAATCTTCTCACGAAATTCCAATCACCAACTTTCTGCTCCGAATGTGGAAATATTTTGTTGACACCGACCTACATAGGGAGAAACGATCATGACGATAACATAAGGGAAATCAGAGCTCGTACGGAAAGATATAGGTGTTCATTCTTTCCGCGCACTATACGAGATTGGAATAATAGAGAATTGTGAAGGTGGTTCGATGAACCCTCTGCCACGCACTTAAGTGTGATTTGCAGATTATCCGTGTAGATGTAGACACGTTGTGCACATGCCCGTATTTCCGGTACGGGCGGCTGTCCAAACTGGAGTAGGTCGCAGCCACCGATTCCAGGAGTAGACATTTCCCCGTGGCGTAATGATGTGCTGTGTGACGTCATAGACACTTACGGATTCAGCAGAACGCAGTGATGTTTGCATGGCTGCTAGATTATTTTTTGTAATGTAGGCTGTGGTGGAAGAGTGATGTGTTGCATAGCCCGAGGTCTACATCTACATCTACATCCATACTCCGCAAGCCACCTGACGGTGTGTGGCGGAGGGTACCTTCAGTACCTCTATCGGTTCTCCCTTCTATTCCAGTCTCGTATTGTTCGTGGAAAGGAGGATTGTCGGTATGCCTCTGTGTGGGCTCTAATCTCTCTGATTTTATCCTCATGGTCTCTTCGCGAGATATACGTAGGAGGGAGCAATATACTGTTTGACTCCTCGGTGAAGGTATGTTCTCGAAACTTTGACAAAAGCCCGTACCGAGCTACTGAGCGTCTCTCCTGCAGAGTCTTCCACTGGAGTTTATCTATCATCTCCGGAACGCTTTCGCGATTACTAAATGATCCTGTAACGAAGCCCGCTGCTCTCCGTTGGATCTTCTCTATATCTTCTATCAACCCTATCTGGTACGGATCCCACACTGCTGAGCAGTATTCATGCAGTGGGCGAACAAGTGTACTGTAACCTACTTCCTTTGTTTTCGGATTGCGTTTCCTTAGGATTCTTCCAATGAATCTGTCTGGCATCTGCTTTACCGACGATCAACATTATATGGTCATTCCATTTTAAATCACTAGGTCTAGGTTAGGTTAACAGGTGACAGTGTGGTGGTCAGTTAGCGGAGCCAAGGAAATGGTACATCGTAATAACAGTAATTCTTGCTATTCCGCTTATATGTTCGATCTGGAAGAGTGTCTTGTTGGTGATGTCCTGGATCTAAACAGTCGGAATCGGCAGGTTCAGTACTTTTGAGTATTGGGCACCGTTCGTCCCTAGTGTAGAGGCACGTTTCCACCTGTGTGTGCAGGACGCACGCAGCCTCTGCACGAAGAGGCGTCGGTGCAGCCAGCCAGCCCGGCGCGCCCCTGTCACGTGACCACGGCACACCGGGGCAGTCCCCACGTCCCAGGAGAGTACAGACCGGGCTGTTCCGCCCACGGTTTTGTTTCGTTTGCTCTGTTTTATTGCGTCTCACTGTTAAGTTACCCTTTTTCGTGTGCTTCCAAATTTTCGGTAGTCCATTGGCTGAGTGGTCCAAAAAGAAACAAAGTGGATCTGAAGAATAATATATTATTGTGCCTACTTTGAGACGCGAGCTACCGGTAACGTCCAGTATGGCTTCTGAATTGTGTAATGAATGCTCGAGTCTGACTTTCTGGTGCAAATATCATGAAGAAACGTGCCTTTTTTCAATGCAGTGGCAACGCATATCGATTAGTGATGGCGTTCTGAATAACAGTAAAGTTAATGTGGTGACGATAGCGCAGTGAACCCCTCCTTCTATCGCTAGGTTTTCGAAAATAAACATTAAAAGAAACTAGGCTGTAGTAGAATTATAAGCATTATAACTTAAGTACAGCAGCCAACCACAATTATGATACGTAAAGTTTAATTACACAAAACCATTACCGGTTTTAGTTTATCAAAAATCCATTAAGTGCTTTTACAAGCTGTGGAGACGTGAACTACTTCGGAACTTATCTCCAATCATCTCACACAGTAAAAACATAATCGACCCTTCAGAATTGTATTGAAATTCTGTTTTTACGGGTCACTTATCAAATTGCTCTTTTGAAGATCTAATTGTTTCACAAAACAGAGAATACTTGGCAAAGGGTAAGTTCAGCAGAATTTGTGATTCATGTTGACATTCTATGCTGTGAGGTGCGCTGATGAATCCACATCGCAGATAAAATTTGAGTGTCTGTAATGATAGTCTTGTAATCCATTTCTAAAGCATTATGACATTTGAAAACGGTGAGACAAGTTACTGAAAGTTATGGCTACACTCCATACAAATACTTGCAGAAACGACTTCCTGACATTTAAATCTATACTCGATGCTAACAAATTTCTCTTCTTCAGAAACGCTTTTCTGGATGATGAAATGATGAGGACAACACAAACACCCAGTCATCTCGAGGCAGGTGAAAATCCCTGACCCCGCCGGGAATCGAACCCGGGAACCCGTGCTCGGGAAGCGAGAACGCTACCGCGAGACCACGAGTGGCGGACAGATCTTAGATTGTGTGCAGATGATGGGGGGACGATGACCCGTTGGTGCGGATAGTGGGAATTGATAATGAAAAGAGTGAAGTCATCCACACAACCGACTAAATTACTTATACAGTACATCACCCGAATCTAAAGACAGTAAATTCTCATAAATAGTTGGGAATTGCAGTTAGGAATAACTTTAATAGTACCGAACACATGCAGAATGTTGTGGAGAAGGCGAACCAAGGACTGCATTTTATTGGCGGAACACTTAGTGGAACTAATAGGTCTAAAGAGCTAGACCGAAAGAGACTGCCTACACTACGCTTGTCCGCCCTCTCCTGGAGTTGTGGTGCGCTATAAGCGATGCTTACCGGATCTGATTAACTGAGGATATCGAAAAAACTGTATTAACCCAAACTGTGCGAGAGAGTCGCGCGTATGATACGCGAGTTGGGGTGGCAATCATTAAAAAGAATGCGTTTTCGTTGCGGCGAGATCTTTTCACGATATTTGAGTAACCAACTTCGCCCTGCGAATGCGAAAACGTTTTGCTAACTAGCACCTACATAGTGAGATTATTCATCGTGTTAAAAATCTTTCGACGGTAACTCTTCATTTCTCCTATTTTGTGTGTTCATTTTTGCAGCGTGTCACTGGGAAGTGGAACAGAAAAGAAACAGTCTGAATGTAATTAGGTGAACCCTCTGCCAGGCTTTTAAGAGTCAATTGCACCACTCATGTAGATGCAGGAAATGTGACCTGGCATAAATTATATGAATGTTACATCTGACGACTTTGCTGTATGTTACATGATGAAATACACGTAAGTTTTTGATACGAAATATCCTTACTGGTGACACAGTACACACACACTGATCACGCCAAAATAAGATAAGTGCATGCATGTATGTATGTTAGGTGTATCTTTGGTGGACATCATCGTTGGAACTAGTCGATAAGCTTATACTAGAAATTTCACCCATGTTCAGTGTACGGCAGCAGAGAAACGTCTCCAGTAGGACGTCCACAACGACTGAAAATAATCGAGCAGCGGTTTTAGTTATAGTGGGCAGTGTTCCGAACGTTTGATTGCATAATAAATACTTACAGCTGTGGAATCAGGACACACAACAGTTTTTCAGCGGAGCTTGATAACTGTTGTGTACCATTGTAAACAGCCATTGCAGAGGAGTCGAACGACATAACGCGACCAGTCAGTGACAGGGTAACCGCTCGCAAACCTCTTTCCCTGCGGCAGCGGGACAACTCCCACACCCGCCTGCCCTGTACGTGGGCACACAAGAGAGCCGGGTGCGGCCCGCGTGTCTGCCGCTGTGGCTGCCGCGTAGTCTTCAGGATGTCGACATGGAGCGCCGACACGGGCCATGAAAGGACTCCGGACGGACGGCACTGCAGACTCGTTGTTCTAATCTGCCCGTTGACCTTCGTTGGAAACGGCAGTGGCCAGAGTTTTCTCAGTCGCCTGGTGCCAGCGACCTGCGGTGAACGGCTGCTGCGACGGGAGCGAGTTCTGCCGCACAGCCCCTGTGGAACACTGCGGGTACCTCACGCGGTCCACATGCCTCTCCACCGGTGTGTGCGTTTCCAGATGAATCTGTATTCCGCAGCCACTTCACGCCTGCCATTTCGGCGTTGGTGCGAAGACTGAAAGGAGGAGCCATGTTACGATCCTCCACTGTCAAATAACTTGGAAAATACTCTAAACTGTTAATTCGTTTTCAGAGATCCATACTTAGCGAATTATCGCGTGTAGAAATACACTCCTGGAAATGGAAAAAAGAACACATTGACACCGGTGTGTCAGACCCACCATACTAGCTCCGGACACTGCGAGAGGGCTCTACAAGCAATGATCACATGCACGGCACAGCGGACACACCAGGAACCGCGGTGTTGGCCGTCGAATGGCGCTAGCCGCGCAGCATTTGTGCACCGCCGCCGTCAGTGTCAGCCAGTTTGCCGTGGCATGCGGAGCTCCATCGCAGTCTTTAACACTGGTAGCATGCCGCGACAGCGTGGACGTGAACCGTATGTGCAGTTGACGGACTTTGAGCGAGGGCGTATAGTGGGCATGCGGGAGGCCGGGTGGACGTACCGCCGAATTGCTCAACACGTGGGGCGTGAGGTCTCCACAGTACATCGATGTTGTCGCCAGTGGTCGGCGGAAGGTGCACGTGCCCGTCGACCTGGGACCGGACCGCAGCGACGCACGGACGCACGCCAAGACCGTAGGATCCTACGCAGTGCCGTAGGGGACCGCACCGCCACTTCCTAGCAAATTAGGGACACTGTTGCTCCTGGGGTATCGGCGAGGACCATTCGCAACCGTCTCCATGAAGCTGGGCTACGGTCCCGCACACCGTTAGGCCGTCTTCCGCTCACGCCCCAACATCGTGCAGCCCGCCTCCAGTGGTGTCGCGACAGGCGTGAATGGAGGGACGAATGGAGACGTGTCGTCTTCAGCGATGAGAGTCGCTTCTGCCTTGGTACCAATGATGGTCGTATGCGTGTTTGGCGCCGTGCAGGTGAGCGCCACAATCAGGACTGCATACGACCGAGGCACACAGGGCCAACACCCGGCATCATGGTGTGGGGAGCGATCTCCTACACTGGCCGTACACCACTGGTGATCGTCGAGGGGACACTGAATAGTGCACGGTACATCCAAACCGTCATCGAACCCATCGTTCTACCATTCCTAGACCGGCAAGGGAACTTGCTGTTCCAACAGGACAATGCACGTCCGCATGTATCCCGTGCCACCCAACGTGCTCTAGAAGGTGTAAGTCAACTACCCTGGCCAGCAAGATCTCCGGATCTGTCCCCCATTGAGCATGTTTGGGACTGGATGAAGCGTCGTCTCACGCGGTCTGCACGTCCAGCACGAACGCTGGTCCAACTGAGGCGCCAGGTGGAAATGGCATGGCAAGCCGTTCCACAGGACTACATCCAGCATCTCTACGATCGTCTCCATGGGAGAATAGCAGCCTGCATTGCTGCGAAAGGTGCAGCTGCCACAGTTGGTCAGATACCTCGCATCTCCCAACACGCGAAAAGTCTCCCGTTTCCTTGTCGGCATTTTGGCAAGGCGCTGAATTCTTAATGCCATCCAATCGTATTTGTACACGTAATACTTCGGAAAATTTAGAATTCGGGAAACGAGTCATTCATTTACGGTATCTCTGTATTCCGCCTTCTATCTGTCGTCCTTTGTTCCTACGCCGGTAACGTCACTGAGCGAACCAACTGGTGATTTCGATCCGCTTGCTGGTATTATGTGAGGCCAAGAATTATTTTGATTTTTACTCAGATCTCTTGACAAAATTGTATTTACGGATTCTTTCAATGATCTAGATAATTTCAGAACACACAATCTGCTTTCAAGGATACCCGTGACAATGTTTACAATCAAAGTACTTCTGTGTCTCTATAATTAATCACTGCAGTGCCTGATACTTAATTCACAGAATGTACTACCACTTCGGTAGTTCCTGACCACACTGCGCTTAACACTCAATGCACTACTTTAATATCAGTACATAGACTGTGTACGTTACTGTCGGGAATCTTCCCGTAGGCAATCAACGATTACGTACGTACACTGTGAGTATATGCTTACGTTTATCGGATCCATATTACTCCTTTGTGGTACACAATTTAATTATGTACGTTCATGCAACCTGCGCAGTTTCGCTTCTCACTGACGTGTCCATATACAAAGATCCAGGTAGCGTTAAGAGGTTGCGTGTAAGTCTTTGAATTCCAAAATTAGATTTAGAACTACATTCTGTGCAGACTCGAGTATGAAAAACCACTGCACCAATGGCTTCATTCTTCTTGCAAAATAATGCTGAGGGATTTATATACCAGTGTTTTGTAACACGAAAATACCTAGCGTATGGTGAGCTATCAGTGTTGGTATTCAATAACTTGTAATTGACGTCTTCCGACCAATAGTCCACTTACAGTATCATTCAAGTGTGGTTCCTTTCCTTGCGTAAAATTCCGATTAAAAGTTTCGAAATGCCACAGTTGGTGATGTGACGCTCTTTTAAGGGCAGTTGGACCGTCATTATAGCGGTGGCTTGTACAGATAATGTAACTCACGAATGATTCAGTCACTCGTTTGTTTACGGTTAGAAATGCTGAATAGTTAGTCAAATATCGTGATATCAAATATTGTTCTACTGACAGTTCAATAAAATATGCCCTCGACCTTGATGCCTTCTTTCTTTTGTCTTGTACATTTTTCCAACTCCAAGCCAACAAGTTGATTGCCAAGTCAGAGGTGCAATTTTAGTTTCCGTATTTATCAGTTTCAAACAGCTGTTTCTTTTTCTTTTCCTATTAAGAAATTTAGTATTGCATATTTCTTTATACCTGTTGGCTGTACAGATTATTTGCTCTTTCTTTTTATTTACATAAAAAATATGCAAGCGATCATTTCCACCTAGATAGACGTAAAACATGCAAGTTGTATTTGTGGACGGTTACTCTCTAACGCGGCTAAAAGAGAATTACTATCGTCTTTGTAATCTCTGTTTCCTAGGTGTCTTTAAAAATGTTAATTTAAGTTTTTTCTATTGGACTCGAGATTAATGAGGGAAAAATTGTGTTTACTTGAAATGAAGATGAGGCAGGTGATTTTTAATTTTTATTACTGAAATCTTCATTTGAGGTTTATTATCTTTGTAGCAGTTTATCGTCGGCCGAGAACGAGTGGCAGCAAAGCTAAATACTCGAACCAACAAAGATAGTGAATAATAATGAAGAATGCAAAAATATTCCTAGGTCCGTCCTGTGTGGCCGCGGTCCAGCAGATACCGCCACGTCCTGACACACCACGGCGGGGCGCGGATTTCTGAGCAGGAAAGCAACTGCTGGGAGAGAACCCACGACCCCTTACGTCGGTCTAGTAGTCAGGACTCAGTAGAGGACACGGCAGTCAAATACTGTCTCAACACGAGCAGAGGTCACTGAGGAGGTCTTGAAAAAAGTGTAGTAATTGGTGTGGTAGACTCTGTTCTCACAGTATCAGAGGCAATACCTAGTCTTTACATGACGAATAGTACAGTGTTTCCAGTTGATGCAAAAGTTTATAAACGTGGCTTTTCTGGAACGAAATTTTTCAGACAGGAGTGTACAAAACTTATACGACTTTAACACTTTCGTGTGGTGACCTACATTGTTGACCGTACTGCAGTTACACTGAAGTGGCAGAAATTAAACTTGGTGTTTGACGCTAGACTAAGACTCAGCTTGTGGAGATGGCGTTTTGGTATAACGATATTCTTGCGTTGTTGTTTTGTAAGAAATTGCGCAGGTATATTAAGTGTTTCGTGGATTTTTTTCTTTGGACCTAAGTTTCGATATAAAGGCAGTAAATGCGGCACCAAAGCGCCGATAGTGTAAAACCGGATACGGCAATTGCCAGGGCCAATGACGGCACAGGTAACGCCCTCTTATTACAAACTTTGATAAATAAGCTGTGCGAAAATGACGGTTACTGCAGATACTGCTGCCACAAAATATCCGTTGCGGCCGCCGTACTTGGCTCACCACAAGGGAGCAGACAGAAAAGTTTAAGCACTTGCATGGATACCAGAGCAGTACACAGTCAACTGAATGGCTAAAATGAATGCCCAGATCATACCAATTACGCTATGTGCTGCATTCTGTGCAACACTGTAATCAAAAGAACTGTGGGAAATGCAAGCGGCGACCATTTAGAGTTAAACGGACTTGTAATGCCGGAATTGCAACTAAAGTGTTTAAGGATACGCTCTGAATCTATGAATTGCTGCTGCCTTGACGATCGTATCCGATTTGCACATACGGCGTTGTGTAGCTAATTTCTGTATCGACCAAAAAGGAGGGTGGACTGTGTAGAGCACGGTTTGCATTAAATTGCAAAGTAGGGCCTCGAGGTATTAAAGTAGGCGCTTACGATCTCAGTCTCGTGAGTGAGCGAGGCTGAGCGGTTGTGGGGTCAAGCGGCGGACGGAATTTTTTATTCGGAATGCGGCGTTCTGCGGCAGGAAGCGTTGCGTGTGCTCGCTTCTAGGAAAAAAAGAAATAAAAAGCTGCACGAGGCGCGAAGGCCACGGGTGGCGGCGGCAGTGGTGGGGGGGAAGGGGGTCACGTGACGTCAGAGCCGCCGCCCCGCCAGTTCTGGAACAGTCGCTGGAGAAGCGGCGCTCGGCTGCTGGACGGCGGCCCAGTTCTGAAGGCGCAGCCGGTCTTCCAGCAGCTTGCCGTCCGTCTAGTCGTGCCGCCCTGCGACAACACCAGAGGAAGGTGAGGCGGGCAGCTGGGCAGCTGGGCTCTGCTGGATTACTCGGAAGCGGCGGGTGTCGTTCTGCACGCTTTTCTCTCGTCTGTCGCGTGACTCGCGACAGAGCAACGTCAAGAAACTCCTCCCGTGTCTTACCTTAAAAAATTAGGGTCGGTACGACTGGCGAATAGTGTGCTACATTAGCGTGTCGAGTGTTTACTATTTTATTACTCGTTACAGTCGTCTAATCGCTGATAACTTGAGCGAGAATAACGCGAAACGAACGGAAAACGGCCCCACAATCAGTTGGGCGGTGTTTCGATGTGCCCGTGTAGATTCCAACAGAATTCTCGTGCCACAGTTGTCGGACACGGAAACCACGCGTTCCTGATTACGTCACTGCAAAGAAACAACCAGTGTTCGTGGAACGCGAGTATGCGGAAACCATGGAAGTCAGCACTTGTGACAGAGTGAGTTTCAGTGCGACACGGCGCCCTACGCCTTTGCCTCTTGTCCAGCAGCCGTGGCTGTCTGGAACTCTGGAACTCCAGCCCCCCCGCAAGCCGAGGGCGATTGCAGGTTGCAATTTATTTTTCCGTATTTCGGTTACTTCGGCCGACTTTAAACATCTAAAATGTTGTAATGTACTGATTTCTAAGAGGTATAATCTGACACGCAGTAAGAAAAGTATCACATAATCATCTTGTGGTGCAGCTCTTCTTGTTGTCTCCGTGCTTGCTAAGAAAATGGGATGAGAAGTTCCGCCTTATGCAAGACACCTTTTTTCTTTGTTTCACACATACATGTTTCGGCACTTTTGTGCTATCGTCAGTGGGTTCTATTTCTATTTTTAACTGTAAATTTGTTCTTAACATATTAACATTTGTGTCGTTTACAGCATTATGTAAAAGTTGCATTTATAACTTAATTGGCGAAAAGTGGGTGTAATCATGAGTAACATACGTTACATGATATTATTGTCCACTTATTTTGGTAGCTGTTCTGCTTCACAATATACAACATGTCATCTCCAAACAGCAAAACGTAATTTATTTTCTGTTTGTTATGCATTTACGAACGGAAATAAGACTGTATCGCGTTTTCTTTCCGTAACTTAAAGTTTTCAAGTTGTGGTACGTTTTCCTGTATTGTTGGCGAAGTAAATAGGCTTACTTATGTGCCTGTGTTCGCGTGGAAATGCAGTTTTTCCGATTACTCAAAACATGGGCGGAGTTTTCGCTGCCATTACGTGTTTTTGTGGCTGTGTGGCGTTCATTTGTTTCGTAGCGTGTTCTGCTGGTTGAGGCGCGCGAGCTTGAATTGCATTTGGCGTTAGTGGTGTGTGGGTTTGCGTGTGTGTGTGATGAGTACTGGGGCAGAGAGAGAGAGAGAGAGAGAGGATTTTTTGTGTGTGTGTGTGTGTTACTTGTATAGTTCTTCTATTGTAGCGAAGAGGGTTTTGTTGTACAGTGATGTGTATTCATTGAGTACTTTCTTTCCTTGGGCTATTGATTTTTGGATGTGGTAGTTTTCTTCTATAGTTAATTTTTGGTATAGGCTGCTGCTAGTTTTTAGGATGTGAAGGTCAGTTGTTGGGTGGTGGTTGTGTGCTACCAGGTGGTCTGCAAATGTTGAGTGTGTGCTATTGCTTTTCAGTGCTCTGAGGTGTTCATTATATCTGGTTCTGAAGGTCCTACATGTTAGGCCCACTTATACAGATTGACAGCAGTTGCAAGTAAGTTGGTAGATGCCGGACTGGCTGTATTTGTCAGTGTTGGTGGTATTTCTTCCGAGTCTGCTCTGTATTGTGTTGTTGCTTCTGTATGCTATGTTGAGTCCTTGTTTCTTTAGTATATTACCCACCCTGTGTGTGACTTTGTTGTTGTAAGTCATTATGTGCCATTTGTTGCTTACTGTCTGCTGATTTGTTGTGTGATGAGTTGTCTTTTTATGCGTGTGTGTTTGATGGTTATGTGCTGTTTGTTTTTGTATTTTCTGGTTTATTTTGTCTACTCTCTTTGCGTCATATCCATTCACCTGTGCAATTTGCTGTATCGTGTTCAGTTCTTGTGTGTAGTCATGCTTGTTCGTGGGTATTTCGTTCAGCCTGTGAAGTAAATATTTGAAGCTGGATTCTTTGTGAGACATAGGGTGATAGGATTGGTTATGAATAATGGTGCTGGTGAGTGTGGGTCTTCTGTAGATTGTGAATTCATGTTTGTTGTTTCTCTTGTGTATAGTGAGATCTAAGAAATTAAGTTTTTCATCTGTTTGTGTTTCTATGGTGAATTGTATTTGAGCGTGGATGCCGTTTATGTTATGTTCTTTTATGCGAGACAGTGGTTCATCTATCAAGTAAATTATGTCATCTATGTATCTGTACCAATATATTATTTTGTACTGTTTTGATATTACTATTTTGTCAAAGCTTTGTTTTTCTATGTGACTGAGGTAAATGTCAGCTAGGAGGCCACTGATTGGGGATCCCATGGGTAGTCCATCTTGTTGAGAGTAAAATCTGTCATTGAATGTGAAGTAGTTTTGTTCTGTGATGAGCCTGAGTATGGCTAATATTTCTTGTATGTTTGTTGTGGGTATGTTTCCTTGCAGTTGGAGGTTTCTTTCTATTATGTTGATGGTTTCTTCTGTTGGGGTGTGTGTGTACATTGAAATTATATAAAATGAAACCAATGTTGCCATGTTTGGTATGTTTTTATTTCTAACTTTTTCTAAGACTTCTGTTGTCAGTGTATTTGTATATTGTCTGTAGCTGAGTGTGTGTGTGTGTTTGGCTAAGTGGTATTTTGGGGCTTTGGTGAAGTTTATTAATAGACATATGGGTATTCCGGGTTTTTGAACTTTAGGCAATGATTTTAGGGTGGGGGCCTTGGGATTTTTCTGTATCATTTTATTAATCTGTGTTTCTGTGAAAATTGTTTCTAGGTTTCTCACGGTTTTCTGTAACTTACTTTGGTATCGGTTTGTTGGGTCACTGGTTAATTCTGTGATGTTGTTGCTTTGGATGAATTCTAATCTTTTGTGAATGTATTCCTGTTTGTATGACTACTATTGAATTACCTTTGTCAGATTTTGTGATGATGGCATTTTCTTGTGTTAATTTATTCTGTGGTTTTCTGTAGGTTTTTTTCTTCAGGAGTCCTAGTTTTTTCTTTTATGGTGGTTTTGTTTTCTTTGATAATGTTTCTTATTTCCTCAGCAATTAGTTCTCTTGTTAGGTTTGCATTGAATACAGGTGTGTTTAGTCTTTCTTGTTGCTTTATGATGTTTTCAGTTTCTGTTATGATATTTTCTACTCTCCTGTGTGACACCACTGTGTTAATGTTATGTTTGGGACCCTTTTCAAGTAGGCCGCTTTCTTGTTCAGATAATTTTATGTCTGTTAGATTAATCACTCTTTTGTGAAAGGTGTGTTTGTTGTATTGGTGGTGGGAATGGTGGGTGTTTGTGTGATTTAACATTTTTGTGAGTTTCTTTTGTTGGATTGTCTGTTTCCTGCCTATTATGGTATCTGTGTATGCTGTAACCCTGTACATTAGTTCATTATGTGATTAGCTAGTTCTATATGCAATCTGTATAATTCAATATTCAGAGTCAGTTTTTTGGAATACAAAGACCGGATTTCCTACTTTATTCACATGATTTCTGCCTCACGTTTTGTCTGCTGTGCTGCTGGTGGCATGTTGTTTACAGTTATTGTTATATAGTTAGGTACAATTTTATAAGCCAAACATAGTTTATTGAACTTAATGTTGAGTATGGTTTTATGAAGTCTGGTGGTTGTTCTGATATTTGTTGAAGAGCTGCGTTGGAAATACCTGGCTTGCTGTAGAAATAATCACCTTGTGGTGCAGTTCTTCTTGTTGTCTCCGTGATTGCTAAGAAAATGGGATGTGTCACAGCTGGAAACTTGGCGTGTCTCGAGGTGACGTAACTCACAGTGCTGAAATACGTGGTCGTCATTCACCCAGTACTTCAGAATGATGGCAGTCAGCGACCCGGAACCAACTTCAGACAACATTTCAGACACTTGAGATTATTTCCCCTAATGTCACACCGCCCCACACACATACACACACCCACATAAACATGCGCGCGCACTGGGAGATTGGCATGTCGAACATTTAGTCGCGCGAGAGACTTCCTTTTGTTTAAAAAGGAGTGTCAACTAGCCACATTGTATTCACGCGTGTTTCAGAACGAGAGCACTTGCCCACCTCGAACACACGTTAAGAATAGTTTCAAACAGTTCCTAAACTCCTCTCATACGTGCGTAACGTAAGATACCACACGCGTTAACTCATTTATAAAGCAGCCAGTCGTCGGGCACTGTTTCGTGTGTCAGCATTGCGTGTCCTGTAATCGACTCGCGAACAGAACCCGTGACGTCATGCCGACATGGTTGTGGTGCTGCGTTCATTTCAGTTTGTTGTTGTTGTGGTCTTCAGTCCTGAGACTGGTTTCATGCAGCTCTCCATGCTACTCTGTGCAAGCTTCTTCATCTCCCAGTACCTACTGCAACCTACAACCTTCTGAATCTGCTTAGTGTATTCATCTCTTGGTCTCCCTCTACGATTTTTACCCTCCACGCTGCCCTCCAATACTAAATTGGTGATACCTCGATGCCTCAGAACATGTCCTACCAACCGATCCCTTCTTCTGGTCAAGTTGTGCCACAAACTCCTCTTCTCCCCAAATCTATTCAATACTTCCTCATTAGTTATGTGATCTACCCATCCAATCTTCAGCATTCTTCTGTAGCACCACATTTCGAAAGCTTCTATTCTCTTCTTGTCTAAACTATTTATCATCCATGTTTCACTTCCATACATGGCTACACTCCACACAAATACTTTGAGAAACGACTTCCTGACACTTCAAACTATACTCGATGTTAACAAATTTCTCTTCTTCAGAAACGCTCTCCTTGCCATTGCCAGTCTACATTTTATATCCTCTCTACTTCGACCATCATCAGTTATTTTGCTCCCCAGATAGAAAATCTCCTTTTCTACTTTAAGTGTGTCATTTCCTAATCTAATTCCCTCAGCATCACCCAACTTAATTCGACTATATTCCATTATCCTCGTTTTGCTTTTGTTGATGTTCATCTTTTATCCTCCTTTCAAGACACTGTCCATTCCATTCAACTGCTCTTCCAAGTCCTTTGCTGTCTCTGACAGATTTACTATGTCATTGGCGAACCTCAAAGATTTTGTTTATTCTCCATGGATTTTAATACCTACTCCGAATTTTCATTTTGTTTTCTTTACTGCTTGCCCAATATACAGACTGAATAACATCGGGGAGAGGCTACAACCCTGTCTCACTCCCTTCCCAACCACTGATTCCCTTCCATGCCCCTCGACTGCCATCTGATTTCTGTATAAATTGTAAATAGCCTTCCGCTCCCTGTATTTTACCTCTGCCACATTTAGAATTTGAAAGAGAGTATACCAGCCAACATTGTCAAAGTCTTTCTGTAAGTCTACAAATGCTAGAAACGTAGGTTTGCCTTTTCTTAATCTAGCTTCTAAAATAAGTCGTAAGGTCAGTATTGCCTCACATGTTCCAACATTTCTACGGAATCCAAACTGATCTTCCCCGAGGTCGGCTTCTACCAGTTTTTCCATTCGTCTGTAAAGAATTCGCGTTAGTATTTTGCAGCTGTCACTTATTAAACTGATAGTTCGGTAATTTTCACATCTGTCAACAGCTGCTTTCTTTGGAATTGGAATTATTATATTCTTCTTGAAGTCTGAGGGTATTTCGCCTGGCTCGTACATCTTGCTCACCAGATGGTAGAGTTTTGTCAGGACTGGCTCTCCCAAGGCCGTCAATAGTTCTAATGGAATGTTGTCTACTCCCGGGGCCTTGTTCCGACTCAGGTCTTTCAGTGCTCTGTCAAACTCTTCACGCAGTATCGTATCTCCCATTTCATCTTCATCTACATCCTCTTCCATTTCCATAATATTGTCCTCAAGTACGTATAGACCCTCTAATACTCCTACCTTTCGGCATCCCCTTCTTTGCTTAGAACTGGGTTTCCATCTGAACTCTTGATGTTCATACAAGCGGTTTTCTTTTCCCCAGAGGTCTCTTTAACTGTCCTGTAGGCAGTATCTATCTTACCCCTCGTGAGATAAGCCTCTAAATCCTTACATTTGTCCTCTAGCCATGCCTGCTTAGCCATTTTGCACTTCCTGTCGGTCTCAAAACGATCTCATTTTTGAGACATTTGTATTCCTTTTTGCCTGCTTCATTTACTGCATTTTATATTTTCTCCTTTCATCAATTAAATTCAATATTTCTTCTGTTACCCAAGGATTTCCACTAACCCTCGTCTTTTTACCTGCTTGGTCCTCTGCTGCCTTCACTACTTCATCCCTCAGAGCTACCCATTCTTCTTCTACTGTATATCTTTCCCCCATTCCTGTCAATTGTTCCCTTATGCTCTCCCTGGATCTCTGTACAACGTCTGGTTTAGTCAGTTTATCCAGGTCGCATCTCCTTGAATTCCCACCTTTTTGCAGTTTCTTCAGTTTTTAATCTACAGTTCATAACCAATAGCTTACGATCAGAGTCCACATCTGCTCCTGGAAGTGTCTTACAATTTAAAACCTGGTTTCTAAGTCTCTGTCTTACCATTATATAATCTATCTGATACCTTCTAGTATCTCCAGGATTCTTCTATGTATACAACCTTCTTCATTTCAGTATTTTCACAGTTTTATGGAACTAAGGCTGTGCTGAGTGAGAGACCTGCTGCGCTCCCCTGCACCTCGGTTAGACTGAGGCGAAGGCTGGATTAGCAGCAGGCGGATTCTCGAAGTGTTGTCGTGATGTTTTGCTTCGTGAAATAAAATGTTGCATACTTCTCTTTTCCTCTGTGACGTCACGTCTCCTGCTTTGAGATTGGGTGATGAAAGGGAAGCTCTCAGACACAACACTTTTTTTTGTACTATGAAACTCTGCGGTGCTTTGTTTTGGCTGTTCTTGTGTTAAAATTTGCGTGAGAAGTCCATGGCGTGCTGACAAAGCAAAGCACAAGGGATATCTCCGAAACGCCTCGAGTTCTGTGTGGCTTTTTGTGCAAAAAATTTGCTGCAATCTTGCTTCGGCGTTAATAGCATCCTTTGTTACGAAAGAATGGGCGACTGTGACGCTGTCACTTACAAACTTCTTTACTTGAGGTTCAAATGACACGATTAAAGAGCAGTGTAAATTTTCACGTCCAGCCTACAACGACGGTAGAATTGTCATTTCCAGTGCAATAACGGCAAGATTAGGCGTAGACTACTCTGTTATAAGTTTTCCTGAAGGGACTGAATGGCGTCAGAATTGAAATATTTGCGCACATATTTGCTACATATGTTAGAGAGAAATCTATAGCAAATTTCATTTTTTTTTTTTTTTTTTTTTTGCCCTCTAAGGCTTATCCGTTGATGGTCAGTCACTGTTTTGGAAACATGGGCAGCCGCTGACATTACATATCTTGGGACTTACGCAAGACAAAAAGTAATGAAAATGACCCGTTTTGAAGAGTTCAGAAATGTCGTGTATAAGTTAAACTGCATATCGTCGTAATACGCAAGTGAGAGTAACAGAAGTATTAAATACGTAATTATAGCTTCGCAAACAGGTAGATAAACCCAGCGGCTGCCCAGTCTGCTCCCCACATCCAGTCGTGGCAATATTCAGAACATGGTACCTCTACTTCAGCAGAAGCACCTTCCTCCGGGTTTTGTGCGTAAAACGTGCTTGGTGCTGCGTAGAGCTGGCCGCATCTTCGTCGTAAGTAGTTACAGAGTACACAGCAGGCAGGCGCCGCATTCTGCATATTTTCTGTATCGATTTTTAAAGGACTGGAATGTGGAAGAGAGAGTCGGAAACACGTTCTCCACAGTTCTTAGACAACGGGATTGGGGATGATAGCAAACCACCTTCTCAGAATTTAGTACCTTGAGACTATAGGGATCAATAAAATCGTGCCTTACGCAGAAGGCATCTCTCCTGCAAAAACATACGGCAGTTTGTGACCTATGACACAAGATTCACACGGTATTCTTAACTTACTTTTCTTCGGTTTGTTGCAAAATACTGTGTTTCGCACAACGCCACCATCAGGTATCCCGTCATTGGTTCCAAAGCCTCCATAGTGAACTCGTAATTTGCGCTCACTGTTGCAGGCAGCACCATGTTACAGTAGCCACTGTAGTTACCACTCTCCAGGAGCAGGGAGGATTAATGCGCACGTGTTCGCCGTCGATATGATCAAGACATTGGAACTCTTTAGCATTGTAAATCCACCCCTCTTGAGACCTTGGGAACTGTAACATAGGAAGGAAAAACACAGCTACATATAACGTCAACCTTTTTTTTAAATTTACAACCTACCTCCATGTGTTCATTTATCAAAGCATAGAAAATTGCGGCACAAGTATCTGGCATAATTTTCGAGAGACCCAGTTGTGAAATAGCAACACAGTGCTGCAGATGACGGTATGTAGGGCCAGTAGCCAAGTACCTTAATGTTGGTGCTGATTTCTCATGCGGTGCCGCAGCTCTCCCCATATGTGTCTCCTGTCTTTGTAGTAAAGGGCTCACGAAGGGGAACCAAGTGCTGGTAAGTTTCTCCATCCATTCTTAGGTAACTGTCGAAATCAGCACACTCTAAAACTGGCAACCTTCCTAGGTGAGAGACTCTCCTCTCTTCTTTGCAGCCATTTCTTCGTCGAAAATGTTGGTGTCCTTCTCCTCTTCTTGCTCAAGCAGCCGTATAGTTTCAGAACCGGAAGTGCGCACAGCGACAGCCAAACGACGTCATCGTCCACCCTGCCCCGCTCCACACAGCAGGCTGACAGTCGGTGCGCGAGCAGCCGCGGTCGAGCAGTTCTGCCACCGAAAAACCGCGCGTTTTCTCCCGGGAGAAAGTGTCCTGTGGGACAGCGCTTCGTATGAACGATTTACCCGCGGCGGGAAATGCGCGCGCTCCCGCCTACGCCCTGACAGCTTCCCCCCCCCCACCCCCCCCACCCGACAAACCGCGCATTTTCCCCCGCGGTAAAACGCCGTGTCGCATAGCGGCGACGGGGAAACTGCCCGGGACGCTGAGCGCAGAGACGTGCTGTGGGTGGGAGGGAGGGAGGGAGGGAGTGGGAGCCGCTCCACGCCCTCAGGAGTGGAGGGACGGCAGTCGGGCTGGCAGAGGCCGAACCACGCAGTGGGGTGGCGAGTGCCAGTTTGTTCAGCCCTTCCAGGCGAATTGCGCTGCTGAACTCACGGATAGTAATATTCCCGTGTCACGACAGGGTGGCGAGCGAGAATATCACCGGATCGTTGCTGAATGGCTGTTTCTGAGATACTCGCCATTGGCCAATCTCTATTCTCAGAGTGCGTGTGTCCGTGACGTCCACAAATGAGCCAGTACTTTGTCAGTTGATTTTGATTCATATATTCTGTTAGGAAAACATTATATCATCTCTTCTTCATTAGCGTTCATATACAAGCAACTTACTTTCTTGAGTTGAGGTTTAAGAGTGCCGTTGGCGGCTGCTCCACACGCGGTACACCTTCGGTCGTACAGGGCGGCGCGAGGCGCGCACAGACTGTTTCTGCAGCGTCGTGGCGTATCCCCAGTCCAGACCAAACGCTGCCGAAGCTGCCGACACAGGCTGCTTGTAACACTGCAACCGGTTATACGTAGCTTGTGCAGTCAGATACCAAATTTGGTACATTACGTACTATGCCCCAAAACGGCAAATAGTCCTGTCCCGGAAAAGCCACGTATAACACTTCTGTCAAATACAGCTACTGTTATGGTATAACCTCAAAACTGGAGGCAGTTCGTATAATGAAATTATTTTTATTCAAGCAATTATAGTACAAAGAAGCAGAGCAGTGTTACCCTCTGACAGGAATTTTGTTATGTTGACCGTGTTGTACCTTACGGAGGTGGTTTATCGGAAGTGAAACACAAAATTACGTAAATATTTAAACAGTAACAAACAATATCTTACCGATCTACACTGTTCAAAGAATAAAGAAAACGGTCGCCAGCCTAATTAGGCAAGAGAATGATTGACATTCTTGTTCAACAAAATAGGTGTGAGTAACTTCACCGGACAAACACAAACTATACTTTGCCACACTTGACTGCAATGAACTCTGGCACCTGAATACAGCATGTTCACGTTAAGGCTGGAGCTACCAAATCAGAACAAACTATTTGCATAAATATAACACACAACAAAACACACTATTACCTTGAAGACTTAGTGCTCTCAATATCGTTACTACTAATATTCACTGTAGAATCGTAAATTGGACACAGATTTAATATTACTTTTCAAACAAATTCCTATCTGACATGAAATATGGATATGGTCCACAGCAAATTTAGTTACTGTGCATAGATTAAGTCTTTCCTTACTAAGCACCTTTCTACTTAAAATGAAAATTAAATGGAATTAACTAACAGATTACTCCCACTGTCTTTTGAATAAAGAAATTATTGTTTTAATAGATAGTGGACTTTCTATGAATCGTTATCTAGCATGAGCACAATAGACAAACTGTCGCTCCTGTTACACCATTAATGGTCACTTTTAATACACAAGAGGAACCCAATATTGTACAGAATTTCACTTGAATAGCAAGAATAGTAGAAACTACTTTGAGTGGAGAGGGGCCCTTAATCATGACGACTGTAGCAGAGCATACTAAACGCAATTTCAATACACTAAAGAAACAAGGCCTTAACAAGTATGAACATGTAAACCTCCAATAGTATCAGTTCTCAACTCCTACTGCAGTAGAACACAACTCGATGTGGTTATAAGACAACAGCTCGCCTTTGGTTGATTTTCAACAGACTGCACTGTCATCATTTACTAAGCAAACTTCATAAGCCTCAGTTTTGAGGACTTTCACTTTAAAAGTTGGCAATAAAATTTTAATAAGCAGTTTTAATAGAGAAATTATTTTCAGCAAGCATTATTTACTATATTACTCAGTTCTGCTCAAACACTGAGCTTTAATGTTCTTTCAATAAAGACACTCGGTAATCACTTTAGCATGGGAAGGACCCTAAGAAGTTGTGTGACTAAGGATAAAAAAATCAAGGTAGGTATAAGAGTTCGAGTATGTTACCTTGTATTTGTCCATACTAAAACATCCAATGAGCTGATCCTTCACCATACACTTCTACTATTCCTTGGTTCCTTTTCAGTGGCTGCGCAATGTGGTGGCGATTTCATGTAGGTAAGTCGATTTGCAGGTAGAATTGCTGGACTCTGTCATTTCTTGGTGGCGATGATTGATATCAATTCAAGAATAGTTCCAGCTCTTTATCCATCCATCCATCCGAGGCATTGGAAAGCGCCACGGAAAGCCTCTCTCGGTACCAGCACAGTACACAACTTTTACACGAGCAGTTGACAGTTTGGTAGCTCGGCCCCGACTGACTCTTGGTTCCACCTTTCTGTCCATGCCCACCACGTTTAGCGCGTGCTACGAAGTTCCGTTCCCGAGGGGAACCACAACACCTTTTACATATGAAATAACTTAAGAACCCTAAGTGAAGGTCAGCAGTTTACATAACAGCAAAAATTAAAAAAAAACAGAACATTAGCATATATTGACATTTCTACAAAAAATTATTTAAACAAAATTAAAATTATGTACATTAAGTTTTGTCTCCCTCCGAATGAGACAAAGAATTTAAATGATAGATACACTACATTGCATAGAATCAAACCATGACATCAGAGTTTTTACAAAGAAAGGACAATACAATTTTGTCATCGATTCAATCAAACATCATTTACAGAAACTCAACGATGTGACATTAAATAAAACAAAAGGCAAAATGAATCAGTAGAGCATTAGAGCTATGGTGTTACATGCTGCATATCGGCGGGCACATTTCTCTGTACGACATGCAGCCCGTCTTGTTCTCTCTAGTGTGTTAACTTTATTCACAAAAACGTGATACCTCTTTTCGGTAGTTATATGCAGACATCAGTTTAAATACGTACAAGCAGAGACGAATTTCAAAATTATCGACATGTGCTGTGTTTTACCTATAAGGAAGACGCAGTTTTCACATCGTTTAAGTGATATCAGAAGACATCAATGTGTACGACACTGTCCTGCTAGCGTCATTCACGAGTGCAGTTTGCTACTGAGCTCGGAATGGAAATGAAAGAAAATTACAGGTTGCCTTAGAAACGTCCTTCTGTGCAAGAAATGAGAGTTGAAACTACCGCTCGCGAAGCAGACAGCGTAATTTCGAAGTAGAGGCAAATCGTTATCTAAGTATAAGTGGGCCACGTCACAGATGTATGCGCTTGTTCGCGCCCTGACAAGACTGCTGTGGGAAATCTTAACCCAATAGTCTCCGTCAATGCACGATAGTTCCAACTGCATATTTCAGTGTATTCAACTAGATCCTTAATCGAGCTAAAGTAACGCCTAGATATTCTGAAACAAATAGAACTCGATCGTTACAATGGCTGTGTCAATACCATCTCTGTATCACATTACACTGCCTCGGGAGATGCATACACTCTCGTCTCACGATTACAGCTGCGTAAATAAAGCGAAATGGATTCGCATTTCACGAATCTGGATTTACGTGAGCCGTTTGTGGCACATGGAAGTTTCTGCGGGATTCGGGTTCGAGTCCCGCTCCGGCAAAACGTTTCATGTTTCGCAAATAGCGGACATCAATTCGGATTCGCGAAATGGGAATAAATTTCACAATAAATGTAAAACTCTTTCCAAGCTAGATGAACCACAGGTCGGTGGTAACGTTTCTACTGAGGTTGTGTTTCTCACACGCAAACAGATTGTCTATCGGAAAAACATCACAAATTGCAATGTTGTAAGCATTTTTAGTGTGTCAGGTGTGACGCTTGCATATCTTCCGTATAAAGGAGGTAACAGAATGAACCGTGAACGCTGCAGGGTAGCGTATACTGTTGTAAAACTTGCTGACATTTTAATTTTGTGACACACGACAGATGAAGCTTGGGTATCTGGACATGTTTGAAGTTGTGTCGTAAAGGCGTGGGCGGCTAGCTCAGCTGGCAAGAGTGAAGCTTCCGCGCTGGAAGCCTCTTTCGGGGCACAAACGACACAACAGCCAGAATACTCGGGTGCGGCTGGCGTCCTGTTGTTGACAGACAGGCGCGGAAGTAAACACTGTGTCTGCAAGCCTGGACACTGGGGAGGCACACAGCACAGCCGCCGGGAGAGAGCGGTCTGCCGCCAGGGAGCGGCCGTCAGCCGGTGGAGACACCTGCGTCCGCTGCGGCCAGCCCGGGCTGCACAGAGGCCGGGACTTCCCCGAGCAGCTGACGCAATGCGGCCACACCCGCGGGAAACTACTGGCTGCAGTTGGTGGAGGGGGGGTTGGGAGCGGGGGAAGGGGAATGTGCGGCAGAGAAGGCGGCGCGCCGGCGGAACGGAGAAAGGCCCTGGTACTTTCAGCACCACACACCGTAAAGCGGCTGGAAGTAGGTTACTTTCTCCTTTTGGATCACACCCCAGCTGTGCCGTGGGATTAGAATTTTCTCAGGTACTTGGCAAAGTGAGTTATGACATGGAAGTTGTATGCTTTGGGTTTTCCGCACTTTTGTAATTAAACCGCCCTTAATTCACTCACTCGGGTCGTACTGCTTCAGAGCGCAATGTCCAATTATTTTACACCTTGTCCATAATTCCTTCACGTCCATCATATCGAAATTAAATGATGCCTATTCATTGTCTTGAGATACTAATACCTGCTTATCTACTATATCCATCATAGATATTCTCCTAGGCTTCGTGAAGCATGTGTTAGCTTCAGTAACCATCGTGCCTACGTTGAAATAGAGATAATTAATTCCTGTCCTTATAGTTACAATATCTATAAAGTCAGGTCGCTTTGTAGTTTCATCGTCTAAAACATTCCCGAAATAGCGTCTCAAGACAGTTCTCAGAAAAAGCGCAGTAGCACTTTCTCTTGCGATTCCACTCGGTTTTCTATCACATGGTCGCATCTTTCGATATCTGCTATTTTGACGTTTGTGCGATTATTAAAGGCGGAACTACGGACCAATATTCGTCAGTGAAACAGTTTTGGGAAAAGACGTTTAGTATTTGGGGCTTTTCTCTGTAATCCAAGTTTTTGAGGTTTTCTGAGGAATTGGAAGAGGAGTTAAACGTAATGGACAGTGTCGTGGAAGGAAGTACAAGATCAACAACAAAGGCAATACAATGTAGCCAGATTATATTAGGCGATTCTGACGAAATTAGGTGACCTTTGCTAGTTATGCTTAACTGACGGTAGCAAAGTAGAGAAGATATAAAATGCACACTGGTAAGGGCGAGAAAAGCGTTTCCGAAGAAGAGAAATGTTTAAAATTCGAATATAAATTTAAATACTAAGAAGTCTTTCCTGACAGTATTAGTGTGTAGCCTTTTCTGGAAGTGAAATGTCGACGATAAAAAGTTCAGACAGGAAAGGAACAAAGGTTTTAGATTGCAGTGCTACAGAAGAATGCACAAGAATTGATGTGTAGATCACGTAAGTAATGAGATACTGAATGGAATTGCCGCGCAAAGAAATTTGTGACACAACCTGACTAGGAGGCATCAGTTGACAGGACACATTCTCAGACAGCAAGGGATCCCCAATTGAGTAGTGGAGGGAAGTGTAAAAACGGGGGGGGGGGGGGGTTGGGGTGGACAGATGGTTTCGACCTATTTATTCACTTAAAGTGGGACTAAAACTTCCTGGTACCGATACATCCTGTGAAGTTGTTAGACAGGATTTGACTTCTAAATTCGTTGGATGCTGCACATAAGGCTCTCCTCACTCTAATTTAGTTCTGCTGTGGGGTTCTGGCCGCGTGTGGTTTTGCAGTGGAGCTGTGTTTGCCTCCTAATGCTGGTGCGGAACCACGGCGGGTGTCGGCCCTCCGTCACCACTCTGGCCGGCGCACCCGTGCCGGAAGCGTGTCGCACAGTACTGCTGAACTCTGCCCACTGGAGCTCAAGACAGCCGCTGGTGATATTTTCATGCTGAGCCCCCACATAACCTGCCGGCCTCTGTATGCGTATTTACAGCCGTACTGAGTGATGCTGAAAGATACAGTTACCAGTTTGATCTCTTGCTTCAGACGTTGTTGTGGAACATAACAGTGCAGTGATACTTTAGAGGTGATTAATCTTCTACTTGTTGAATATTCTACTTTGGTAAAGTAAATAGTCAGCATCAAGGCTCGTCTGGTGGACCCCGTACAACCACTCACACGAAGAAACATACGTAGCTAAAGACAGGAAAGTCGCACGGGTCACACCAATACTCAAGAAAGGAAATGGGAGTAATGCGATGAAAGACAGCCTCGTATCACTGGAATCAATCTGCAGAATAATTTCGGAATATATACCCTGTTCGAAAATGAGTTACCTCAAAGAAAGCGATTTGTTTATAAATAAATAAATCTTCTGCTACCAGTCACGGTTTTTCTTTATTTTACTATTCGCACGACGCGTTTCGAGAAATAATTCCCATTTTCAAGTGCGTTTTTTATGTGTGTTAAGCCATTTCTTTTGATGTTGTCAGTGTGTGTGAGTCTGCTTCATTTTGTTGACTTTTACTGTAATACATAAGAAACGCGATTTTTAGTTGGGTATCAATTCTTTCTGTGAGGTTAGTGGCTAAAGTTTGAGAACAATTTGTACTTACAGTTTTCTAATGGTCCATTTGTGTAGAGTCTCACACACACTTAACATCATACACAACTTGTGCACTTTACACATCAAAAATATCTTATATAAACAAAACAGTTACAAAGGTCTTCTTACAGGTAGTTCACAGAGATAACATTATAGGTCTTCCACAGATTATGATATGCTTTTGTACAGAGGTTATTTACAGTCGCAGGCTTTCAAAAACCATTTATAATGGATCAAATCAAAGAAAGCGATTTGTTCAGAAAAAATTTCTTGTAAAGCACGACTAGCTCTTTTTTCACACCAAATAATGAGCGTTGTGGACAGAGGATCTCAAATCTATTCCATATTTACGAATTTCGAGAAGGCTCATGACAGCGGTCCTCACATGCAACTTGTAATCGAACTGCGTGTCGCCGGCCTCTGTGGCCGATCGGTTCTAGGCACTTCAGTCCGGAACCGCGTTGCTGCTACGGTCGCAGGTTCGAATCCTGCATCGGGCACGGATGTGTGTGATGGCCTCAGGTTAGTTAGGTTTAAGTAGTTCTAAGTCTAGGGCACTGATGACCTCCGATGTTAAGTCCCATAGTGCTTAGAGGCATTTGAACCATTTGAAACGGCGTGTCCAGGGAGTGCCTTCCCAGTTGTGCGACTGGATTCGTCATTTCCTCGCAGAAAGGTCGCAGTTCGTAGCCATTCGAGGAAAGTCATCGAGTAAAACAGGAGGTGCATCTATGGTGCTCCGAGGAAGTGTTGAAGGTCCTCTGCCGTTCCTGACGTACGTAATTGCTTTACTAGATAATCTGAGCAGCAATTTTAGACTGTATAAAATTATGACATTTACCGTCTGGTAAGGTCAACACAACATCGAAACCAAATGCAAAATGATTTGGAGACGGTAACTTGTTTGTACGAATACTGGCAACTGATCCTACATAATGATGTGTTAAGCTATATGCAAAACCGACTGAAATTGCCATTACGGACAACTTAAATTTGAAAGAACACATAGAAAATCTTGTTGTGAAGGCGAACCAAAGAGCGCATTTTATTGGCAAAACACTTATTGGATACAATAGAGCTACTGGAGAGACGGCCGACACCACGCTACTAAATTGGTGATCCCTTGACGTCTCCTCGTTCGGAATGTTTGCTGTGGAGAAGGGATGCTTACCAGATGCGATTGACTGAGAACATCGAAAAAGTCCAAAGAAGGACAGATTGTTTTGTTTTATTACTAAGTAGGGGAGAAAGTGCCACGGATATGACACGCGAGTTGCGACGACAATAAGTGAAAGGCCATTTCGTCGGGGCGAGATCTTTTCACGAAATTTAGTCACCAGTTTTGTCCTGCCAACACCAGAATACTTCGCTGCATAGAGTGAAATGACCATCGCAATAAAACAAGAGAATTAAAGTTGTCGTGGAACGTCTTGAAGTGTGCATTTTTCTCGCGCGCTCTTGGGAAAGTATAACGGGAAAGAATTAGTCGCAGGGTAATTCGATGAAGCTTCTGCCAGGCTCTTAAGAGTGAATCGCGCCGTAATCATGTACACGGTGAAAATGTTGTGTGGCATAAATTATATGAATGATTCATCTGGAAAACTTTGTTGCATATTGCATGGTGAAATGTAAGTAAGTTCTTGATGCGAAATTGGACGAGAAGCGTATCTATATTTTAGGGGTATCTTCGATGTACATCAGCTTCGGAAGTACGCAGTCTTACCTGTCGTCTCAGAATTAATTGGGGTGAAAGTCTGTCTACTTGATATGAGAATAAGGAGCGGATTTTTTTTATCTTTTTATTAATCAAATTTTTATTTGTGGTTTATTATCTTTGTAGCAGTTCATCGTCGGCCGAGAACGAGTGGCAGCAAAGCTAAATACTCGAACGAACAACGATAGTGAATAATAATGAAAAATGCAAAAATAATTCCCAGGCCTGTCCTGTGTGGCCGCGGTCCAGCAGATACCGCCACGATCTTACACACCACGGCGGGGCGCGGATTTCTGAGTAGGAAAGCAACTGCTGGGAGAGAACCGACGACCCCTTACGTCCGTCCAGTAGTCAGGACTCAGTAGAGGACACGGCAGTCAAATACTGTCTCAACACGAGCAGAGGTCCCTGGGAAGGTCTTGAAAAAAGTGTAGTAATTGGTGTGGTCGGGTCTTTTCTCGCATTATGAGATGCAATACCCACTCTTTACATGACGAATAGTACAGTGCAACGAAATTTTTCAGACAGGAGTGTACAAAACTACTATGACGTCAACAGTTTTGTGCGGTGATCCACAGTGTTGGCCTTACACTGAAGCGGCGGAAATTAAACTTGGTATTTGACCCTAAAGTAACTGCAACTTACGGGGATGACGTTTTGGTATTCCGTTATTTTGCGCCGTTGTATTGTGAGAAATTGCGCAGGTACTTAGTGTTCGGTGGACTTTTTTGCTTTGGACGTATGTTTCAATACAAAGTGTGCAAATGTGGCACCAAAGCGCCGATAGTATAGAACCGAATACGGCGACTGCTCAGTCTGTTCTGCCTCAGCCAGTCACACCACAGATGACACCCTCTTATTACGAACTGTTAAAAATTACTACCGCTTACTGCAAAATAAACATTTCGACCGTCGTACTTTGCGCAGTACATAGAAGCAGACAGAAAATTTTAAGCTCTTGCATGGACACCAGGACAGCAGGCAGTCAACTGAATCGCTAAGATAAATGGCCAGATCATGCGAATTAATTACGTTATGTACTTGTGACCTATGAGCTTCTCGGTTACGAATGAAATCAAAATAACTACGGAAAATTGAGGCGATGACGTAGGGAGAAGCGAGCGACGGAGTTGTTTATTCGTTAGGCAGCGTTCTGTCGCAGTAAGCGTTGCGTGTGCTCGCTTCTCGGAGAAGGGAATGAAACGCTGCCACGAAGCGCCAAGGTCGTGGCTTGCGGCTTTCGTTGCTGGCGGCGGAGGGGGGTCACGTGACCTGAGAGCCGCTGCCCCCGCCCGCCCCGCCGGTTGTGTGGCAGCGAGGCTGCGCTCAGTCGCTTTCCCACGGCAGGGCGGGCGAGTGTCGTGTGGGCGCAGCAGCAGGTAGGGACGACGCGCAATCGCCCCGTGCTGTCTGAAGAGTGTAAGATTTGTTTACAAAAAATGTTGCAGCTATTGCCGGTACTAGTAGTTGAATTCAGTATAAAGAGCGGCAAAGTACAGACAGCTGTTACAATTGACAGTATGTACTCAGTTTAATCTCAAAACAAACAAATTTTCTCGTTATAGTGATCTGAAAAGGCAGGAACATGCATTTCACATCTCATTTAGGTACAATCAACTCAGCTTGCTACTAAGTGACAGAATAGAAATGAAAGAAAATTACTTGTTTCCTCAGACACGGCCTCTCGCGAAACAAATTTTATTGCACGCAACTTCCTGGCAGATTAAAACTGTGCCGGGCCGAGAGTCGAGAACTCGGGTCATTTGCCTTTCGCGGGCAAGTGCTCTGCTGCGGAAGTAGAGCTATGAGGAGGTGTCACGGTAGCTCAGCGTGTTCGGTCAGAGAGGTGTTTGGCCTCTGCAATAAAAAAGAGTCCAAGGATCAACAAACGAACCTGACGGAATTTCATGTGACGTAGTGACGTACACAACGTTCAACAACGAACAAAATGCAAAAAAAAAAAAAAAAAAAAAAAAAAAAAAAGTGGTAGAGCCTCGGTCGGGCACCCAGTTTTAATCTTCCAAGAAGTTCAATATCAGTGCACACTCCGCTGCAGAGCGAAAATTTCACTCTGGAAATTTTATTCGATGTTTAGAAGTGAAACTGTGACTGAAAGTACTCTGGTGAAGTAAGTAGGATACTTCGGACTCTGTCTTGACTAAATAAAATTCGTTTATATCGACAAGCCTACATCAAACTAGAAATGGCCCACGTCGTCTGTACAAGCCTCTTACAAATATCACGTAGGTGAACCTATGGCGTTAACTAAGGCGCCTCAAACGACTTCTGGAGGCAACAAAAATTTTATTCTCAGTATTTCGCGCTGTTATCGGGCGAATTTAAAAGTTATGTCGTAAACTGCTCGCTAAGAGGTACAAACTTGTGTTTAAAGCCCTCTTACAGCGAGACAAGTATTACGCTGAACGAGACAGATACGGAGATTGCCATCGCATGTCGTGGAGCCCAAATAACCCACGATACGTTCATCCATTGTCTGGGAATGACAGCACTTGGCAACTTGCAATAAAGTTTGAACATTATCTCAAACCTTCTCAAAAGTTTCTCTCGCTTCCATGCACAACGTCAAATATTCGAGACAGTGGCGCATTTGTAAAGTAATCGATTACACGTGTAGTATAAGAGCGAGTTGTAGTCTTGACAGAATTGGGCGTGGCGTGGGCTGGGGTTTATACTGGTTGTGACTTGTGAGACCTCTGCACTGTACCTCATGCCGCTGTAGGACTTTCAGCAAACTTGCAAGTCTAACACCTAAGTCTGTATGTACGTGCCGGCAAGCCGCGTGGCAGTGTGTGGCAGAGGGTACTCTGGTACCACTGACTGCTCCCATCCGCCTTGGCTGTGCCGCTCGCGAGTGGGACGTGGCTGGCGTCATCGTCGGTAAGCCCGTGTGTAGACTGCAGTTTCTCGAATTTTCTCGTCTCGCTCATTTCGCTGCAGGCCTGAAAGCGTCGAGGAGACACGCTTCCACTGCGGTTTTTTTTTTTTTTTTTTTTTTTTTTTTTTTAAAAAAAAAAAAAAAAAAAAAAATCTTTATTGACAACAATATTATTTATACATGTTTAGCCCACCTCCTAACATGATTAGTGGGCCATAATGATTATTACATAGTTTAATATTTTGCAGCTAATTTACAAATAGTGTTAGTGAGCTACTTTCTAAGTTCTTAGGTAATATTAAATTCCTACAGTTACAATAATACTTTAGTTTACCTATGCATTCTATTTATGAGATACTACTTTAGGTTCCTGAGTTAGTGTTAATTTCTTGCAAAAGCAATGAGCAGTTTAATTTACCTATGTCTAATCTAGAATGACTACTAACTGCAGCGTCACAGGTGTGCCAGTGAGTATAAACCTACTTGGAGTGGCCAGGCTCCCCGAGCTAACCCCGAGGAGCGTGCCCCTGGCACTGGGCCGGCCGAGGTTAGTAATCGCTGCAGCTTCCTATGTTTGTATTCTAATCTAATCCTACTCTACTAACTTAACCTACGTCTTATTGGTGCTTTGTCGTGATCGGTTTGTTGATCCCATCCCCCTAATCCCGCACGTGGCGGTTTCCAACTACCAGAAGTCGGCCATTCCACGCACAGGCGGTATGGGACTGAGATCAAGTCCTAATCGGTTGGTTGTTCGAGAATTAGGTATTTGATATTTACCCTAGATCCCTTAGGTACTCTATTAAAACCTTTCGTGATACCTCTTCTGCCAGAGCATTCAAGGTATGAAAAGTGTCTTCCTGCCTTAAAAGGTCGTATGTCTGGTTATGTGGAAGTCTGTCTCTGTAAGTTTCCGCCACGTCATTGAAGAGAGGGCACTCGAAAACCACATGTTCGGGAGTTCCTTCCGCTGCGCCACAGTCGCACTCGGGGGTTGCCCTTTTCCCAAACCGACATAAGTATGTCGGATAGGGTCCATGACCAGTGAGGAAGTGGATGAGTCCTCGTGTGGGTTCAAAATACTTCATTGTACCACGTTCTTTGACATCAGGTAAGAACTCAAATGTTCTTCTTCCCGTTTCATCCTCCTCCCAGCTCCTTTGCCACAGTTCCTCCCCTCTGTTTCTTATCTCCCTTTTATCCTCTACTCTCACACCCATGATATCTATTATTTTTTCCCCATCTCCTTTTTTCACCCAATACCATGCCGCTTGTTCTCTAATTTTGATGTCTAGCGGGCAGAGCCCCATTATAACTAACAGAGCTCCCCCCGGTGACGTCCTATAGGCCCCCACTGATCTTAGTATCATGTTTCTCTGGACTCTTCTCACTGTCATGGCGGGCACGACCCGCGTGAGCCTGTGCGCCCAGACTCCCGAGCCGTAACCCACTACTAATGTGAGGATGCTGTCGTGATAAAGTCTGATAAGATGAGGGGGGAGATGAAAACGTTTATGTCCAATGGAAATGAGATTGTTTAATATTTGTAGAGCTTTCTGTGTTACGGCTTCTATGTGCCTTCCGAAGTTCCATCTCTCGTCAATTATGACTCCCAGATATCGTGCCTCACGTCGCCGAAGAACTGGTGAGCCATCGATTCTCACTGTAGGATTTCTTATTAGCTGACCTTTTAGTAACAGATAAGTAGACTTGCTTGGGGAAATTTTCATTTTCGTTTTAAGACACCATTGGTGTAGTCTTTCAATGGCCCTTTCAATTTTTGGTTCTATATCCTCTCGGCTACGACCGCCGACCAGCAGGAGGAGGTCATCTGCGTAGGCTATCACCTCTAGCACTTCTTCACTTTGTTGTAGTTCGTCTAACAAAGGTTCCATATGCAAGTCCCAAAACAGGGGCCCCAGTACTGAGCCTTGGGGACATCCCTTACTAATTGTTTTTCCGATTCTTCCGCTAGGGGATGATAGCCAAACCTCCCTATCCTTACAATAGCTCCTCAGACACCCATATAGCGGCCCTGGACACTCCTTCTCCCGTAAGCAGGAGAAGAGCGAAGGCCACCACAGGTTGTCGAAGGCGCCACTGATGTCCACCATGATGCCAACGACATATTTGTGCGGGGTCGAGCCGCAGACCTCAGCCGCCAGAGCGATCGCATCAGATGCCGACCGTCCCGGCCTGAAGCCGAACTGCCTGTTGCTCATCCCGCACAGCATCCGATGAGCCGTCAATCTGTCAGCCAGCAGTTTCTCCAAGAGCTTTCCGAATAGGTCCAATAAACAGATTGGCCTATAGGATTTGGCGTCAGTTGGATCTTTCTCTGGTCCCTTCTTGATTATGATTACATTTGCAGTTTTCCAGATCTTGGGAAACTTCCTTTGTTGGAGACACTCATTGAAGAGGCGAGTTAACGGCGCCACCAACTGGGGTGCCAGAAATTGCACCACCTCAGCCACAATGCCGTCTGGTCCTGGAGCTTTCCCTCGTTTCAGGGACTTTATTTGTGCAGCCACCTCCTCTTCCGAGAATGGGTAGACTGCCGTGTTGTTATTGTATTCCGTTACATATGCGTCCCGCAGTTGCTTTTGGTTTTCAGTTTCCTCGTCCGCGTTGTCGTCAGGCAGCAGGGACTGGAGAAGGACCTCAGCAGTTTCCTGCCAAGACTCCGTCATCCCGTCCCCCCGCCTGACAGTTGATAGCTCCAGAGGAGAGCGGATTTTTTCCCTTACCAATTTATAAGGGAGGCCCCACGGATCCACAGCTAACTGGTTCAGCACATAGCTTTCCCAGCTCCGTAGTCTCACTTCACGTAGTGCCTTCTGAAAACCTTGCTTAGCCTCCCTGTATTGCAGCTGCCATCTTTGTCTTTCCAGCCAGACGACACTGCGCTGGTAGTTTCTCCTTAGCCTTCTGACAGACCGACGTAACTCCTCTAATTCGGGCGACCATGGTGCTGGTGAGGCCGCCACGGCCTTCCTCCTGGTTGGTACAGCGGCCCTCACCGCTCTATGTACTGCACCCACCAGTTCCTCAGCTTGTCTGTCTATGTCGAAGTCTTCGTGTACGTCACCTTCTGCGGTTTGTCAGCAGGAAGCGGGCGTCCGCGGTGGGTGCAGATAAGTGCGTGTCGCCAGTTCAGGGTCGGCAGCGGCGGGAGGTGACGTCACGCGGCCACGCTGGTGATGGTCGACGGGGGTGGGCGGGAAGCCAGCGAGGCGCAGAGTAGAATGGCCTCGGTGCACGAAATACCCTCCACCACACACCGTAAAGTGCAGGTGCTAACTCATTCCAGCTACATTATGCATCGCAATATTAGTTTTTAGTACTTCATGTTTAGATTTGATTGTTACGCGTAAGGAGCGATGTGACGAATTAAGTTATGCAGATGAGAGTATACCGGTACATTCGTAACAGGAAACACTGGGACCACTTAAAATTTACGGTTTACGGGTGGAACAACAGTTTCCTTCAGATGGTATAAATAATATAATTGTTCACATGCTGGCGTACTTTGACAACACAGATTGTACGGTTTTGTGGTGAATGTGGTTCGTCGATTGGCGGTCAGCGTCCTCTTTCCTGCTCCACGCTTCCGCAGTGCGTTCCTGCCGCCACTGAGTTCACGACACTCCCACCAGAGCCCCGCTGGTGCCAGCCCACGCGTTGCTGAGGAAGGGCCGTCTTACAGCCTGCGCGCGGACTGAGGCGCGTATAGCGCGTGTGGCGCGACGCAGCGCAGCGCGCGTTTTTGTAACATCGCAGGTTCAAACTGCGACGCGACGCGACTGGGACGCGACACGCGCCTGCGCCAGGTCGCGCGGCGTTGTGGTTGCGGCACAGTTTCTCGCGCCGCGCGTCGCGCTTGCCTCGCTAGCACCGTGGGAAATTTGAGGAGGGGAGCGGAAAAGTAGCCCGGACATATGCTCACATCGGAACGGCGCATATCAGCAGTGGTAGTGTTGCCTATACGATAAATTTTGCCTTACTGTGTACTGAATTTTATTGCCTTTGGGTAGTGTTTCGTTTTTCGCCATTTAAACGCTGCAGCTTTCTTCGTTAGCACGTTATACTTTTCTGTTATTTATATCTGCATAGTTTTGTTTTGTTTTTCTTCTGTCAAGAAAAATGTATACTTCAGTAACTGATGAACCATTGGCCGCTCGAATTGCACCATATGCCTCCGCGATGTTTTCAGATCGCAAGAAGGGACAGAGGGTAGTGAATAAGGAAGCAAGGAATATTATAAAATCATGTGATTAAGAATCAAGGCAGAAAAGTAAGGCAACGTTATATTCTCGCTGCCTAGTAAGCTAGCGTATCTGTACGATCTGTTACAAAAATTTAGAAAGGGATAATCTCCACAGGTGTGATCCCTTTGTTCTTGTGGTAAAAAGCGTTCAAGATCTGAAGTATAGAAGTTTCACAATGATTACTCTGATATGGATGTAATAATTTAATACGACCCACTGTACTACATGCATGTGAACAACATATTTCCACTGCAAACTAGAAACAGTCGAAGAGCAGTCACAAATAACAAAGTTTTAATTGGTTCGCCGTGATGAGAAAAAGCATTTCAATTGTTGCACGGACATTATCAGCATTAATAAACTAATTAAACAACAACAGGCTACACAAATGAAGAAAATGGTCGGTATTATTACAAAAGTAGGAATATCCTAAAAGAGTGTTATGATTAGATGTATTTAATTTGTTGAAATGTGCTGCTGACAAAGGCAGATCTACTGTCATGACAATGTTTTTCGAACTCCATCTCACAAGGCACACATGGCTAGCTTGTGCATTCCTGTCGCGCGCATTATCCTTTGCTGCTGACAATACACTGACCATTGTGTTGTGCGACAGATCAATTGTTTATTTTTCTCAATAACAACTATTTTATTCGCGATCACGAATTGTCAGTTTGGCAAGCCCTGGGTGAGTAAACAGGAACGCTCGCCATTATTTTAATACTGCTCAGATCAAGAGAAGGAATAAAATCCTTTGGTAAGTTTCCATTCCCGTCGCTCAGTGTTAAAAATACGATGGGTTACGGGGACTCCACCAAAATTCCAACAGAATTTCCAATCTGTTTTTGTGTGAGTTGTTAACCTTTTCTCATTCGAAGAAGCATCACCATTTATGAGTAAGGCCACATTTCTCTTGGTGACTGGTTTAATTGTACTTCCTTTGTCACAATGTAATTTGCCAAACTCATCTCACAGCAGCTACTGAGACAGAAATCCGAAACGTAGGGCCTCATTAAACAAGTAATCGGCAATCACAGAGCTCAATAGCTTACGAAAAACCTCATAGTATCGGTTTGCAGTAACATAAAAGAAGAAATTTCATGTTTATTTTCGTACTAGGAAGCTCTTGTTTCGCTAGCTGTCGATAACTCTTAAAAAATTACGGTCACTGGAGTGAAATAAAAAAAAGGGGAATACTGATATATCGCCATAGATAAGAAAGTTCCGTGTGTTTAATATTGGCAAAACACTCTCCTCCTTGTGTGCTATCATTCGCCAATCTTTCGTTTCGACGTCTCGAGTGGTTTAGGGGATACGAGAGATGTTGCGAGTATTGTCATTCTCGGGGGCGTGAGATCGGAAGTGAGCGCGCTACATGGGATCCATTTTCTCGAGATGGAGGCAGATAGAGATCTCCTCCCAAGTCTAAACAAAAATTCAGCATGTTAGCTAAATTTCATACGCAGCAACATACGGTGTAATACGCACCAACCGAAAAATCATAACGACCCCTAATTTTCGTTGCAAAATTTTTGAGTTTTGCGTAGTGTCTTACTAAAATGTGTACATCACAATAAGAATGGTCATTAGCGAGGTGAAGGGCACTTCGTCACGAAGCTGACATATAACGCTACAAGTAAGGCAGAAATCATATATTTTCAGAGAATAGTTTCTGTAAAATCGTTTGTGAAACATAACAGGTTGCGCGCGCTTCGGTTCAGTCAGCGCAGAGCGTCGCCAGCCGGCGCGTGCGTGCGAACTATGGTGTACGCGTCCCAATATGCGCTGGAGCCGCGCGACCCGGGCGGCACGTGCGTGTCGCGCTGTAGCGTCGTGTCACGTCACACGTGCTATACGCTTCTCAATTTGCGCCTAGCCTTAGGCCTAGGCGCAGACTGAGGCGCGACACGACGCCACAGCGCGACGCGCACGAATCACGCGTGGCGCGCGTGACCAACGCATGTCGAGACGCGTGCACGTGTTTTGCACGCGCCGGCTGACGGCGCTCTGCGCTGACAGAAACGAAGCGCGCGCGCACTTTCTCAAACGATTTTACAGAAACTACTCAGTAAAAATATTTCATTTTTTACTTGCTTGTAGCGTTATATGGCAGCTTCGTGGCCAAGTGCCCATCATCTCGCTAATGGTCATACTTATTGCGGTATACACATTATAGTAAGACGCTACGCAAAATTCGAAAAGCCTGCAATGAAAAATAAGGGTCGCTATGATTTTGCGTTTCGTTACACCGTATGTTGTTGCGTTTGAAATTTAGCCAACATGTTGAATTTTTGTTTAAACTTGGGAGGAGGTCTCTATCTGCCTCCGATATCGAGAAAACTGATCCTACGTGGCGCACTCACTTGCGATCTTACGCCCGCGAGAATGAAATACTCGCAACATCTCTCGTATCTCCTAAACCGCTCGAGACATCGAAACGAAAGATTGGCGAATGATAGCACACAAGGAGAGTATTTTGCTAATTCTTAAACACAGGGAACTTTATCTTTGGCGATATATCAGTACTTCTACTTCCCTTCTTATTCTTTTGACTCCATTGGTAGTAATTTCTTGAGTTATCGACAGCTAGCGAAACAAGATTTTCCTAGTTGTTGTTGTTGTTGTTGTTGTGGTCTTCGGTCCTGAGACTGGTTTGATGCAGCTCTCCATGCTACTCTACCCTGTGCAAGCTTCATCTCCCAGTACCTACTGCAGCCTACATCCTTCACAATCTGTTTAGTGTATTCATCTCTTGGTCTCTCTCTACGATTTTTACCCTCCACGCTGCCCTCCAATACTAAATTGGTGATCCCTCGATGTCTCAGAACATGTCCTACCAACCGATCCCTTCTTCTAGTCAAATTGTGCCACAAACCCCTCTTCTCCCCAATTCTATTCAATACCTCCTCATTAGTTACGTGATCTACCCATCTAATCTTCAGCATTCTTCTGTAGCACCACATTTCGAAAGCTTCTATTCTCTTCTTGTCTAAACTATTTATCGTCCACGTTTCACTTCCATACATGGCTGCGCTCCATACAAATACTTGCAGAAACGACTTCCTGACATTTAAATCTATACTCGATGTTAACAAATTTCTCTTCTTCAGAAACGCTCTCCATTGCCAGTCTACATTTTATATCCTCTCTACTTCGACCATCATCAGTTATTTTGCTCCCCAAATAGCAAAACTCCTTTAGTACTTTAAGTGTCTCATTTTCTAATCTAATTCCTTCAGCATCACCCGACTTAATTCGACTACATTCCATTATCCTCGTTTTGCTTTTGTTGATGTTCATCTTATATCCTGCCTTCAAGACACCATCCATTCCATTCAACTGCTCTTCCAAGTCCTTTGCTGTCTCTGACAGAATTACAATGTCATCGGCGAACCTCAAAGTTTTTATTTCTTCTCCATGGATTTTAATACCTACTCCGAACTTTTCTTTTGTTTCATTTATTGCTTACTCAATATACAGATTGAATAACTTCGGGGATAGGCTACAACCCTCTCTCATTTTATTTTCCTAGTATGAAAATAAAAATGAAATTTCTTCTCTTATGTTACTACAAACCGACACTGAGGTTTTCGTAAGCTATTGACCTCTGTGATTGCCATTTACTTGTTTTCTGAGTCACTCTGTTTCAGGATTCTGCCGCAGTAGCTGCTGTGAGATGAGTTTGCGCAAATTACACTGTGTTTTGACAAAGTACAATTAAAATTGTCAACAGAAGTGTGTCCGTTACTCATAAATGGTGACGCTTCTTCGAATGAGAAAAGGTTAACAACTCACGCAAAAATTAATTACCAATTATGTTGGAGTTTTGGTCGAATGCCCGTAACCCATTGGTGTCTAACACTGAGGGACTGGACTGGAAACTTACCAAAGGATTTTATTCCTTCTCTTGCCTGAGCAGTATTAAAATAATGACGACCGTTCCTTCAGGCGGAATAATACGCACCTGCCGGATGCTGGTTACTCACCTACGGCTGGCCAAACTGTGTGATAGCGAATGAAATAGTTGTTACTGAGAAAAGGAAAGAATTGATCTGTCGCACAACACACTGGTCAGTGGGTTGTCAGCAGCGGAGGATAATACGCGCGACAGGAATGCAGACGCTGGCCATGTGTGCCTTGTGAGCTGGAGTTACAAGAAAATTGTCATTAAAGTACATTTCAACAAATTAAATATATCTAAGCACCACACTCTTTTAGGATTTCCTACTTTCGTAATAATACCGACCATTTTTTTTTCATTTGTATAATTAGTTTATTAATGCTGAATAATGTGCATGCTGTTGAAATGCTGTTTCTCATCTTGGCGAGCCAATTGAAACATTGTTATTTCTGACTGCATTTAGAGTGTGTATAGCTTGCAGTGGACATGTAATGTCCACAGGTACATACTATAATGTCTCTTATTACACCTATATCCAAGTAACGACAGTGAAAGCTACGTACTTCATATCTTCGACGTTTTATCAGAAGCAGAAAGAGGTCATACCTGTGGAAATAACGCCTTTTCGACTTCTTGCAGCAGATCGTAGAGATACGTCAGCATTACAGGCAGCAAGTAGATACCCTTATTTTAATTTCCTGCCTCGTTTCTAAATCACTTGATTTTATAATTATTCCTTAGTTCCTTATTCACTACCCTCAGGATGAATCGTCTATCCCTTCTTACGATCTGAAAACATGGCGGAGGCAGAAGATGATAATGCCAGTGGCTAAGGGCTCACCAGTTACTGAACTGTCCATTGTTCTTGAGAAAAGAAGAAACAAACCACAAGAACTCCAGAGATATTTGCAACTGAAAACTATTATGTAGTAACGTAAATAGATGGAGCTCTTGAACGGCGAAAGACGAAACACTACTCAGTGTTAATAAAATTCAGTATACTATAAGGCTGTATTTTTCGGACGGGCAATACTTCCACTGCCCATACGCGCCATGCCGGGGTGAGCACACGGCAGGCACGGCAGGTCTGCCTTCCTCCCCCCCCCCCCCCTCACCGCCTCCCGCTGTGTTCGCGTGACGCGCGTCGCCAGAAACTGTGCCGCAACCACAACGCCGCGCGACCCGGCGCAGGCGCGCGTCGCGTCCCAGTCGCGTCGCGTCGCAGTTTGCGCGGCCCCATTTGAACCCGAAGTTAGGAAAACGCGCGCTGCGCTGCGTCGCGCCACACGCGCTATATGCGTCTCAATTTGCGCCTAGCCTGGAACCCTAAAAATGAAGTGAACTGACCGGGAGGTGATCCCGTCTGGGGTTGCTCGGCCGGTAGGAGAAAGACCTCCTGTTTCACTCGAATTTGTCGGTTTGCCCGGCGGTGAAACCGACTGGCAATGATGGTGGCTGAACAAACACCGAGACCCGTAGAGAGGGAAAACACCGACTCGACCGGGAATCGAACTTGGGACACTAACCACGAGACCATGGACTGCGGAAACTGCTGCACAAATCGTGAATGCGAGTCTCTGTAGGACACGCTGTGTCACATGCTGTGTGTTAAAGCGGTAACGGACGGCAGAATTTATAAATATTGACAACGTGTAGCAGATATGAGATGAACCACAATGTCGCATTTTGTGTCTCTCTCTCTCTCTCTCTCTCTCTCTCTCTCTCTCTCTGTGTGTGTGTGTGTGTGTGTGTGTGTGTGTGTGTGTGTGTGTGGGAGGAGGGGAGGGGAGTGAAGATGATGCAAAAAAAAAACAGTGCATCAAGTAACGCAGACAAGTAGGAACAGAACGCCCATTCTGCTGCCTTTACTTGTCTAATGTCGCACCCAACATGCGTATCTGGTTCGGGAGCTTTTCTGCGTAATAACAAATAATAAAATGAGAAATAAAATCTATGTAGCCAACGTCGAATTTTCTACCCAAATTGTAAGTTACTAAAAGTCCATGTCGAGGAAAATTCTTTTCGTGTCGTCTGTGACTGAAATAAATCCGACCCGATCCGTGAGCGGCACGTGATGCCTGACTCCTTTCGGCGAGCCAGCTGACCGGCGCTGCGCACACACTCCGCCCCCAGCACAGCCGGCTGCCCTGCCGCTCCCTCTGGGCTGACGCGATGCACACCGTCTGACACTACCGTAAAACCGTAACAGCAGTGCAGCGACATTTTAGAGATCGTTAATCCCTGAAAGTTCTCTTGAGAAATGCTTGAAAAACTTGTTCTCTGCTCCAGATGCCACACATAGTTCGGTTACGGTTCTTCACAGCGGTTGTATAGCTGTGTTAGGTCACCCGAAATATACGCAGAATGACTGAACATGTGTCGAGGTGCGGCTTGCGCTAAACTGTAACTACGCAAGTTATAACGCAGCTGGACTTCCGTTTAATTAGGAGGTATACATGAGGCGTGCACCTAATTTTCCCTGTTACTTTGGGAACGCATATGTTCCGAGGAATAATGAAAATACGAAAAAATCCAGATAGACTTGTAAACGAATTGTTACTGTGCGACTGCTTTTACACAGTAACGAAAGATAAAAGTATGGAATAAATGAACGGCATCAGCCATCAGCTTAGACGGAAAATAACTCGAGAACGGTCAGCAGGTCAATTCGTGAGCAAAAATTACTGTACGATTATTAATTAATAACCTCTCTGCATAAAAGGGAATGTCCTGCCCGTCTGACCCATCATCGCCCAAACCAAACCGAAACTGGAAATCTCCAGGAGGTGCGTGTAGGAAGATCGCGCGAAATTTCAACCCTAAGGGGGTGAAATTGGGATGAAGGATTTTTGAGAAATGTGTCTATTAAGGTAATTTTGGAGCTAAAACTACGAAAAATAGTGTTTGCTTTCTCTGTCAGAAAATAAAAAAAATACGTGTTTGAGTGTTTCTGGAAATTCAACCCCTAAGGGAGTGGAATAGGGGATTAAAATTTTTAAGAAAATATTTCGTCGCATTAAAAAAGTTTCAAAGCTGCATTTATGAAAGTTGCTGTTTCACCTCTGGGTTAGGTATAAAGAAATATTTGTCACGGTATAGAACTTGCTATGGAAATATCTGCAGAGCAACGCAGAAGGCACGATAAAGAAAACCTCTGGACTCCAGCTACCGGAATCGCATTTTGGTCAAAACTACATTCGGAAGAGACCATGCTTACACAGCCTTCGTATGAAAACCTGTAACGGTGTTGCAGTTTGTGCAAAATATAAAAATCTGATTAAGTTAGAACAAAAAGTTTTCTGCCGGCCGTACAGACCACGCGATCGAAGCGGCAGTCCTTTCTGGGCTGCAGTCACGAACCAATCAGGCGAGGACCGAACCAGGAGCTCAGACGTCGAAACACGATTAATACCACGAGAGAGAAAGTCGGTCGTCAGAAAACCAGGAGAACAGTTTGTGCCGAACAGGCGTGTAAAAGTCGACGGTTTGCGAAACTGTTAGCGCATTGGACAACTTTGCGTTACCCACTGTGATGATAGGTGCTAACGATGTCACAAATGAAAATGTTCAGAAGTACTCGTTTTCTGTTACAGTAAGTTATTTGTGGAAAGCTCGTAATGTTTCCTGTAGGAAGAATCAGTAATTTTACAGGATCGCACTCCCTTGACTCTAGTGCAGTCTACTGCTGCGCCTATTTTAAATAAGCTACCACAAGAATTCAAACATCTTAGCAGTAATCCAAGCGCTTTCCAATCGAAACTGAAGAGTTTTCTCGTGGGTGACTCATTCCATTCTGCCGCGGGGTTCGTTGAAAAAATTCAGCTGATTCGTGTGTTATGTTGTTGTTCGCGTTTGCATAATCTTGTGGCGTGCCTTTTTTGGGGTTCATAAACATTTTATTGTATCTGTTGGTCGGAAACCTTACACACATTCTCACAATAGGTCTGGACTGTAGAATGACTCACACTACAGAACAGTAGAAACGTAAGACCAAAATGATGAAAGTACTCACAGTCCGTCAGTTGACTCCCTTGCAAACCTTCCAGCGTTTCAGATACATATGCAGCTTGTCTTGGTGTAACCACAATCCTAGATTGAAGCTTCAATTGTACAAGTGTAGAATAAAAGGCAGCGTCGAACATAAACAAACACCTCAAATATCATGACTTTGGCTCTGTGAAGGCAGTCACACGAGCTGGAGTACAAAGTTATAAACAGATGTTGAAGAACGAGTGATCTGACACTGATGTAGAAAGAATTTGCTACGCGTATCATTTTTTTCTGTTAAGCAAATTAGCCATGTGGAAAACAAGGAGTAAAATTGTACAAAACGAAAGCAACATTCATTTAACGCTAAGTGTGTGTGTGTGTGTGTGTGTGTGTGTGTGTGTGTGTGTGTGTGTGTGCGCGTGTTTGTGGGTGTGTGGGTGGGTGGGAGGGGGGGGGGGGCAGCGTAAACGCCACCAGTCCTGCACATTTGTCTTTTTTTTCCTTTTTTTAGTCCAAAGTGAGTTTGTGAAAACGTGCCTTCACATTTTTGAGGAAATAAAATTACTATTTCCGCTGGATGGGCAACTAGTTTAAATTTTCAGTCATTTTCTATTACTTTCAAATATTACATTTTCATTAAAACTTAATCTCCCTTTGTACTGGTTACAGAAATCTACGCCAATTGGCATTTTTATACATAGATCAGGGATTATAAGGAGGTCATGGAGTACACCTTTTATTTTTACTCGCAACAGAACTCCCGGTTTAACAGGGTTTTAACTTTTCCTGTAGCTACAATTATCTGCAGCCCCGTTACTGGCATTATTACAACTTCATTTCTATTTGGCAACGATCCTAACAAACTTTTACCCACAGCACGTAAATCACTGCCAAACACTGCACTTCTTCGTTACACACTTGCAGTCTGATTACTGGCTGACTCAACACCTTCCCTTCATTGCTGGTGTCAGAACCCTGCTCCAAAAAATCGTTCACAACCTCTCTTCTATCGAAATCTTCCCTGTTTCCAGAAATTACACAGATTTTTGCAGAATTACCCACATCACTTTTCTCCCCCATACTATTTATTCTGTTCACTAATGACAGCTCAAAAATTTTTTCCGGCGTTTCGCCATTCTCCGTGTTCTCCTTCCCCACCCACCCCCCCAATCTCTCTCTCTCTCTCTCTCTCTCTCTCTCTCTCTCTCTCTCTCTTTCACGATTAGTTGGCTGACCGCCATTTTGGTCACCATTTTCCTGCCTCTCCCTTATAGCCTCACAAATGTCATTTATAGACAATAGTATTTCTTCTATACTGACATCACCAATCTCTTGTAATTCTGCAGCTTCTGTGCTTATTCCTACCCCAGAACATGACTAGACTTCAACTTGGTTGCTAAGGACATTCTCCGCTAATTCATCACCCGTCTCGTCTGCAATACAGTGCTTATTTTATGTCAGTCCAAAAAATCTTCTAGACCTCCGTTAAATGTACAGATGTGTGTATATAGCTCGTTTCGTCTGTTGTTACTACCTTCTTCTGCTCCTCACTCACAGTCCCAGCCTGTTTAGTTCTAACACGTACAAAGGGTTTTGCTAGCGGGTTCAAATTACTACTTCCCATCTTGTAAACGCTAGCCCTTTCACAGACGGCATTTAGTTTAACGGATTCTGTACCATTTCTTAAGTTTACCACCATTTGCTGTCACCTTGGCGCATCATCATCCTCTCGCACCGGAGAATACGGCCGATAATTGTGCACCTGCTCCCCATTATTTCGCCTTTCATTTGTTGGGTAGCGCCATCTCCCGCTGTTTCCGGGGTACACACCAATTCTGTTAACGTTTGCATTCTGCCGCGGTTCTGCATTATTTGGTGGTCTGATGTTACGACTTGCATGCTCCTCCTCATGGAACAACTTGTCAACTCTCTCCAAGTAGCAATGAATTTATAAACGTCATTCCTAGGAGCTGCAATAATTTTGTTTCGCCAGTTCATGGCCAATTTACCTTCCAGGCCCATAACAATTTCTTCTGTCTCGGCTTAAATATGAAAAGTTTGTCGTCCACTTTAACGCAAACTTTCTTAAGCTTTCCTTCCTGGGATTAAACGTTTCCCTAGCCCAGAAGCTATTTAGCAACTCCATTTGTTTTTGCTTGCCCCAATATTCTTTAAAAAACGCCTCTTTAAATTTATCTAGAGTATCGTACTGTTTAGTAGCGATAACCCCCCAAATTCTAGCCTCTTCCTAGAATTGAGAGGTAATGAACCTTATTTTTTGTCTGACCACAAACTAGGTAGAACTCCCTTGAAGTCATTCCAAAATTCTTCTGGATGTACATTTTCTGTTGAATCAAAACGTGAAAACTGCCTGTTAGCGACATATGATATTTCAGATGATGCTGCAACAAAACTACACCCACTACTGTTAGTTCCATATCTGAGGTTAGTTTCAACTTGGCATAATCTACTGCTGTGCTCACCCGACTTATTTTCAACCTCTTCTACCTGGTTAGTTAGCTGAAGAACATTTTCTTCTGTCACGCCCATTCAGTGGGACACTCTTTACTTCAGTCATACATTTGGCATATTCAGAACTGATTTTACTGCCTAACAGTTGGTGATCTTAACACACACACACACTCTACCGCCGTTATTTTGACCTAGTTTCTGCACTCTTTCTTTTCACATCTGCCCTTTCTTTGTTTCCAATAGCAACTTTTTTCAAGGCATCTGTTAATTCACTTTCTACAGTTCTAGTGGATTGTTGGCAGTTATTCTCAACTTCAGAAATTTTGCCATCCACTTTACTTTCTAATGACTTCAGATCATTTTCCCACGTATCTTTTAATACCGCAGTCTGCTTTTCAAGTTTTCCATTGATGTTCTGATCAGTTGTTTCAGCCAAATTAGTATGTCCATCTTTCATAGAATCCATTAATGCTGCAAACATATCTTCTTTGTTCTATTTTCTGCTTTACTGTTCCCTGTTTATCATTTTCCTTCGGTACTATTCCGAATTTGGTATCCACATTTGATTCAGTAACACTACCAATATTGTCATCACGCAATTGATTGTTACCGATTTCATGCGTAATGTGACTTTTTTTCAAATTGCTCTGAGCACTATGGGACTTAACTGCTGTGGTCATCAGTCCCCTAGAACTTAGAACTACTTAAACCTAACTAACCTAAGGACATCACACACGTCAATGACCGAGGCAGGATTCGAACCTGCGACCGTAGCGGTCGCGCGGATCCAGACTGTAGGGCCTAGAACCGCTCGGCCACTCTGGCCGGCTTAATGTGACTTTCAGGATCTTCATTGTCTCCACTAGTTACATCAACTGACGTACTTCAAGCAGTCTACTTCACCGTCCGTAAATAACAAAGAAACATCCTCAAAAACCTCCTCTTTTACTTTAACATCTACTCCTCCTCTCTGTTCAAGCGTGCTAGTTTGTGAAGCACTTCCACTGAATGAGAATCCTTTCTCTTTTTTCGTATTTACAAAATCTTTATCACTTACCATGTTACTCAGTCTGCAGCTCGCGCCTCCCCCCCCCCCCCTCACACACACACACAAAACAGTTCTAACAAACTTATCTTTCGTCGAATGCTGCAGCCTCGGCGTGCTGAAACTGAGTGTCAGACCTCCTCCGTCTGCCGCCGTCCCAGTTTCAGGGTCGTCGTAAGTTGTCGTGTAAGTTGGCAGCGCTGCCCTGCCGTATTGCTGCTCGTTGATACCGCTATGAATGAATTTATTTACCTTCACTGTAAAGCACTGTTGAGACATGTAGCACATGTAGACATGAAACTGGCAAACAATAACTTCCTTCGGAGCTCATACTACACACGATCGTACCATTGAAAGGCTGGGCTCTGACTACTTAGATTGGTGTAAGCATTTGCAAGAGAAGAGATGCGTGAAGAATACTCTGTTCTGATTGCTCAGTCTGCATTAAGGCCAATACAAAAATATTATTCTACTGTGTTAACGCGCTTTTTTCATGACTAACAAATCAATAAACAACACACTCGAATTGTACTTTTTTCCAAAATATTTAACATTCTGATACTTTATTTATACTTTACATTTATACTTTACATTTACTCCCCCCATGAACCATGGACCTTGCCGTTGGTGGGGAGGCTTGCGTGCCTCAGTGATACAGATGGCCGTATCGTAGGTACAACCACAACGGAGGGGTATCTGTTGAGAGGCCAGACAAACGTGTGGTTCCTGAAGAGGGGCAGCAGCCTTTTCAGTAGTTGCAAGGGCAACAATCTGGATGATTGACTGATCTGGCCTTGTAACAATAACCAAAATGGCATTGCTGTGCTGGTGTACTGCGAATGGCTGAAAGCAAGGGGAAACTACGGCCGTAATTTTTCCCGAGGGCATGCAGCTTTACTGTATGATTAAATGATGATGGCGTCCTCTTGGGTAAAATATTCCGGAGGTAAAATAGTCCCCCATTCGGATCTCCGGGCGGGGACTACTCAAGAGGATGTCGTTATCAGGAGAAAGAAAACTGGCGTCCTACGGATCGGAGCATGGAATGTCAGATCCCTTAATCGGGCAGGTAGGTCAGAAAATTTAAAAAGGGAAATGGATAGGTTAAAGTTAGATATAGTGGGAATTAGTGAAGTTCAGTGGCAGGAGGAACAAGACTTCTGGTCAGGTGACTACAGGGTTATAAACACAAAGTCAAATATGGGCAATGCAGGAGTAGGTTTAATAATGAATAGGAAAATAGGAAAGCGGGTAAGCTACTACAAACAGCATAGTGAACGCATTATTGTGGCCAAGATAGACACGAAGCCCACGCCTACTACAGTAGTACAAGTTTATATGCCAACTAGCTCTGCAGATGACGAAGAAATTGAAGAAATGTATGATGATATAAAAGAAATTATTCAGATAGTGAAGGGAGACGAAAATTTAATAGTCATGGGTGACTGGAATTCGAGTGTAGGAAAAGGGAGAGAAGGAAACGTAGTAGGTGAATATGGATTGGGGCTAAGAAATGAAAGAGGAAGCCGCCTGGTAGAATTTTGCACAGAGCACAACTTAATTATAGCTAACACTTGCTTTAAGAATCATGATAGAAGGTTGTATACATGGAAGAACCCTGGAGGTACTAAAAGGTATCAGATAGATTATATAATGGTAAGACAGAGATTTAGGAACCAGGTTTTAAATTGTAAGACATTTCCAGGGGCAGATGTGGACTCTGACCACAATCTATTGGTTATGACCTGTAGATTAAAACTGAAGAAATTGCAAAAAGGTGGGAATTTAAGGAGATGGGACCTGGATAAACTGAAAGAACCAGAGGTTGTACAGAGTTTTAGGGAGAGCATAAGGGAACAATTGACAGCAATGGGGGAAAGAAATACGGTACAAGACGAATGGGTAGCTCTGAGGGATGAAGTAGTGAAGGCAGCAGAGGATCAAGTAGGTAAAAAGACGAGGGCTAGTAGAACTCCCTGCGTAACAGAAGAAATATTGAATTTAATTGATGAAAGGAGAAAATATAAAAATGCAGTAAATGAAGCAGGCAAAAAGGAATACAAACGTCTCAAAAATGAGATCGACAGGAAGTGCAAAATGGCTAAGCAGGGATGGCTAGAGGACAAATGTAAGGATGTAGAGGCTTATTTCACTAGGGGTAAGATAGATACTGCCTACAGGAAAATTAAAGAGACCTTTGGAGATCAGAGAAACACTTGTATGAACATCAAGAGCTCAGATGGAAACCCAGTTTTAAGCAAAGAAGGGAAAGCAGAAAGGTGGAAGGAGTATATAGAGGGTCTATACAAGGGCGATGTACTTGAGGACAATATTATGGAAATGGAAGAGGATGTAGATGAAGATGAATTGGGAGATACGATACTGCGTGAAGAGTTTGACAGAGCACTGAAAGACCTGAGTCGAAACAAGGCCCCCGGAGTAGACAACATTCCATTGGAACTACTGACGGCCTTGGGAGAGCCAGTCCTGACAAAACTCTACCATCTGGTGAGCAAGATGTATGAGACAGGCGAAATATCCTCAGACTTCAAGAAGAATATAATAGTTCCAATCCCAAAGAAAGCAGGTGTTGACAGATGTGAAAATTACCGAACAATCAGTTTAATAAGTCACAGCTGCAAAATACTAACACGAATTCTTTACAGACGAATGGAAAAACTAGTAGAAACCGACCTCGGGGAAGATCAGTTTGGATTCCGTAGAAATACTGGAACACGTGAGGCAATACTGACCTTACGACTTATCTTAGAAGAAAGATTAAGGAAAGGCAAACCTACATTTCTAGCATTTGTAGACTTAGAGAAAGCTTTTGACAATGTTGACTGGAATACTCTCTTTCAAATTCTAAAGGTGGCAGGGGTAAAATACAGGGAGCGAAAGACTATTTACAATTTGTACAGAAACCAGATGGCAGTTATAAGAGTCAAGGGACATGAAAGGGAAGCAGTGGTTGGGAAGGGAGTAAGACAGGGTTGTAGCCTCTCCCCGATGTTATTCAATCTGTATATTGAGCAAGCAGTAAAGGAAACAAAAGAAAAATTCGGAGTAGGTATTAAAATCCATGGAGAAGAAATAAAAACCTTGAGGTTCGCCGATGACATTGTAATTCTGTCAGAGACAGCAAAGGACCTGGAAGTGCAGTTGAACGGAATGGAAAGTGTCTTGAAAGGAGGATATAAGATGAACATCAACAAAAGCAAAACGAGGATAATGGAATGTAGTCGAATTAAGTCGGGTGATGCTGAGGGAATTAGATTAGGAAATGAGACACTTAAAGTAGTAAAGGAGTTCTGCTATTTGGGGAGCAAAATAACTGATGATGGTCGAAGTAGAGAGGACATAAAATGTAGACTGGCAATGGCAAGGAAAACGTTTCTGAAGAAGAGAAATTTGTTAACATCGAGTATAGATTTAAGTGTCAGGAAGTCATTCCTGAAAGTATTTGTATGGAGTGTAGCCATGTATGGAAGTGAAACATGGACGGTAAATAGTTTGGACAAGAAGAGAATAGAAGCTTTCGAAATGTGGTGCTACAGAAGAATGCTGAAGATTAGATGGGTAGATCACATAACTAATGAGGAAGTATTGAATAGGATTGGGGAGAAGAGAAGTTTGCGGCACAACTTGACCAGAAGAAGAGATCGGTTAGTAGGACATGTTCTGAGGCATCAAGGGATCACCAATTTAGTATTGGAGGGCAGCATGGAGGGTAAAAATCGTAGGGGGAGACCAAGAGATGAATACACTAAGCAGATTCAGAAGGATGTAGGTTGCAGTAGGTACTGGGAGATGAAGAAGCTTGCACAGGATAGAGTAGCATGGAGAGCTGCATCAAACCTGTCTCAGGACTGAAGACCACAACAACAACAACATTATTAACTGTTTTCATTTACACTGAAATTAGCTTCCCTTTACCATAAACTTACTTGACACACTATAATACAAAATTCCCCGTCTTCATTCACAGTGTATTAAAAATTTCTCACGTTACTTCGTACGGCGTTTGTCACTGTAACAGTGATCTACATATTTACTTTAGACCACATTCACGCATCATCCACACTACTAAAAACATACACAAAACTGTACAACCATAAAAGAAAAATCCTTCAAGAAATAAACATTACAATTCACAAAAACATTCTCTTGACTGTTTCTTGAATGTGTCTGTCCGCTACTGTACTCTGGTGGATGACAATTTGAACTACGTACTCGGCTGAACCCACTTCACGATCTTTCACTGTGAACGCACGAGTCAGTCTCCCGACACACAGGCTTCATCCCCTGTGTGAAGCAACTCCTGCAAGGGTTCATGCATGACTGCTTGTTAAATGACGAATAATACAGATTCAGGTCATAAAACAGTGTTTTCTTGAATAACAGGAGAAGTGAAGAGAACATCTCGTTGAATAGAGTAATACTGTAATTCTGTACAGCCTATTTAGTATTTTGGTAGACGTCTATTTCAAACCATTTACATACCAAATAACATTGAACTGTAGAAAAAATGATGGAAATAATGTCCTTGTCGCTTCTGGAGCTTGTTCTCCAAATGAAATATGCTGAAAGAAAAGGTAAAGCTTGAAAATGGTATTATTAAAGATCTGCTGTTATTCACCAATGGCATCAGTCGGACAGAAAGGGTGTGATACTGCTGGAACCGACTAAGGGTGGACTGTACAGGGTGAGTCACCTAACGTTACCGCTGGATATATTTCGTAAACCACATCAAATACTGACGAACAGATTCCACACACCGAACGTGAGGAGAGGGGCTAGTGTAATTGTTTAATACAAACCATACAAAAATGCACGGAAGTATGTTTTTCAACACAAACCAACGTTTTTTAAATGGAACCACGTTAGTTTTGTTAGCACATCTGAACATATAAACAAATACGTAATCAGTGCCGTTTGTTACATTGTAAAATGTTAATTACATCCGGAGATATTGTAACCTAAAGTTGACGCTTGAAACATTGTCCCCACTTGATTGCAGGGGCCCAAACAGCTGCATCATACATCGCTTTTCTACAGAATGATCTGCCAACGTTCCTCGAAAATGTCGCACTGGAAACGCGTCGACGTATGTGGTATCAGCATGATGGTGCACCTGCACATTCTGCAATTGACACTAGGCTGACTGTTGACAGGATGTTCGACGGGCGTTTCATAGGACGTGGAGGACGCATAAGTTGGCCAGCCCGTTCTCCTGATCTTACATCTCTGGACTTCTTTCTGTAGGGTACGTTAAAGGAGAATGTGTACCGTGATGTGCCTACAACCCCAGAGGATACGAAACAACGTATTGTGGCAGCCTGCGGCGACATTACACCAGATGTACTGCGGCGTGTACGACATTCATTACGCCAGAGATTGGAATTGTGTGCAGCAAATGATGGCCACCACATTGAACATCTATTGGCCTGACATGTCGGGACACACTCTATTCCACTCCGTAATTGAAAACGGAAACCACGTGTGTGCGTGTACCTCACCCCTCATGGTAATGTACATGTGCGTCAGTGAAAAGACAAATAAAAAGGTGTTGGCATGTGGACGTAATGTGCTGTTCCAGTCTCTTCTGTACCTAAGGTCCATCACCGTTCCCATTGGATCCCTACGTAATTCGGTGCTCTCCGATACACACGATCGAACAGCGGAGGAGTGGTACTCAAGCGTCAAGTTTAGGTTACAATATCTCCAGATGTAATTAACATTTTAGAATGCAACAAACGGCACTGATTACGTATTTCTTTATATGTTCAGATGTGCTAACAAAACTAACGGGGTTCCATTAAAAAAATGTAGGTTTATGTTAAAAAACATACTTCCGTGCATTTTTTTTATGGTTTGTAGTAACCAATTACACTAGCCCCTCTCCTCACGTTCGGTCTGTGGAATCGATTCGTCAGTACTTGATGTGGTTTACGAAATATATCCAGCGGTAACGGTAGGTGACTCACCCTGTATTTATCAACTGTCGCTGGAGACAGGTGTGGCTGTCACTCGTAGAAGTATCATCAGTCACCTGTATGCTAAAAGGGCTGCTCCGTGTTGCCGTGTTTCAGAATCGTCCGCAATGGAAGCAGTTAAGGACATCACAGAGACGGTGGCTGTCAACGTGGGTGCACTCCTGGACGCCGGGGACGACGCCATGGTGATACTCGAGGCAGGTGACACACGGCTGGTGGTGCACAGGGCCGTCCTGGCGGACAGGAGCCCCGTGTTCGCGGCCATGTTCGCCCACGACACCCTCGAGGCCTGCACTGGTGTGGTGAGGATTGCCGACATCGGGGGCTCGGTGCTGAGGGAGCTGGTCTCCTACCTGTACACCCTGCGGGCCCCCCAGCTGCCCGGCACGGCCCCCCAGCTGCTGGTCGCAGCGGATAAGTACGGGGTGTCGGGGCTGAAGGCGGAGTGCGAGCGGCAGGTGGCTGCTCAGCTGACCGTGGAGACCGCGGCGGCCGCAGCCACCCTCGCAGTCCGCCACTCCTGCAGTGACCTCAGGCGAGCCGCCATCGAATTTATTAAGACCTGTCCCTTCGAGGTGATGGCCACTCAGGGGTGGGCAGATGCCATGCGGAAGCAGCCGGAAGACTTGATCGAAGTGAGCCGGTTGCTGTACGATCCACCACCACAAACCAGGTAAGTGTGAGATAACCCACCGATTCGTGTCTCTCAGTTCTAGGTGTGTGTATTTCCAACTGTATAATTTTTCCCACTGAATTTTCGTAGATGTGTGTCTTCTGTAAAATACACCATCATAGACAGTCATTTCACGATAGCTCACAATGCTATCATTACCCTCGTGTAGCAGTTTCAGTGAACCCCTAAACTGAACAGTGTTCATTACCAGGTATGTTAGCTAACAAAAATCATCAAAGATCCAGTATGTAGGCATTATATTAAACTACATGTATACAGAAAGTGGTTGTTTAGGTTTTAGCATAAACTGTCATGTCAGAGGGTACACTCACTGTGTGAATAGAGCATGAGCCAGACTGCTGTGGACACAAAGCTCTATTGCCCAGCACAGGCTCACACGCAGTGATGGGTGTAGTTTGCAACCGGCAGCCTGTACTGGTTGCTGTAGGCCTGTTCCCATAAAGTAGTCGCTAAAGTTGTCCATTGCCTCTGTGGCTGATGACAATGAGACACCTTTGAATAGTGCCACACTGCATAAAGATGATGACCGAGTAAGTCACTTACAGCCTACACCTCGAGAAAGGTAGTGTACTACAGAATGATTAGAGGAGGGCGGCAACTTATCTACAATTTTATGTTGCTGATGTTGACCTGTGGAATTTTCTTCGTGTAGTAAAGGAGACTATCGGAGTAATCACTATTCACACCTTAGTATTACAGCTTTGGCTCTTACGTAGTTGTCTCTCACTTTCTTTCCACGTGCAAGCCATGTGCCAGTAACTATCCCAAGATAATTCTTAGTTCTCTCCAAATCCAGACAGTACACGGAAGATGTTAATTGCTCTAAATATAAAAGAATGCTCTGCTGTGAGGGCTTGTATGGAAGATGTTCAGAAAACCAGGTGAAGTAAGCATCGGTGCCCCAGTGGCTGACTGCTCACACCTCTTGCAGCCGGAGACCACCTCGCAGGATCACAGGGCAGACCTACCAGCAGTTCTAGCTGGTCCATTAAAATTGAGTCTTCCCACCTCATTTTGTTCGTCTCTGTACTCAGCATTACATAAAGCTCACGCAGCGCTTGGATACGTTCCGTTCTGTGACACACAGAATACCGTGCCTTACTGTGTATTCGACGAACAGGTGTCCACCCCTGTGTGTGTGTGTGTGTGTGTGTGTGTGTGTGTGTGTGTGTGTGTTTCAGTGGATCTATGGCTTTACTATAGCCACCCAGTGAACACTACAGGCTTCCATTCTCCTGTGGCACACCTTATGACATTATCTATCCCATCCATTGTTGTTGCTGTTCCAATTCTGATAGTCTGTGACCCTTAAAGTGTCTCTGCGACCAGAGTTACCATTTTTCTGCACCATCTTACAGTTACATATGTTCATACAAGTCTAATAGCTACTAACACTGATAAATGATCATTTATTTTTCGTTTAGATTTTAATACTTACGTAGTATTTTATGTGCTATTTGACATATTGGAAGTCTTGTGTTCGAGATGACAGTGTGCATTGCGGGAACCAATTGTAATGAACATAGAGCCAGTGTTG